>NW_025727310.1:0-194704 GCF_021461385.2 Schistocerca piceifrons | reverse complement strand
ACCTTCTTATTGATGATGAAACACAGAAATTGCATCCGAATTTAATACAAAAGCACAATGCCGACTTAAGTACAAGAGGACTGACACTCTAATTTCCTATGCTTTGAACCTCTCCTGTGAGTCCAGTTTTCGTTCCGATGCTTCACTTCATGTTTACTGTAGACCTTGGGCCCTCTTATTGACGATTAAACACAGAGTTTGCATCCGAATTTAATACAAACGGCACAATACCGACTTAAGTAAATGAGGACTGACACTCTCACTTTCTATGATTTGAACCTCTCCTGTGAGTCCAGTTTTACATTCCGATGCTTCACTTCAGGTTTACTGTATACCTTGCACCTTGTTATTGACGATGAATAACAGAAATTGCATCTGAAATCAATACAAAAGGCACAACGCCGACTTGAGTACAAGAGGACTGACACTCTCACTTTCTACGATTTGAACCTCTCCTGTGAGTCCATTTTTAGATTCCGATGCTTCACTTCAGGTTTACTGTACCCCTTGGACCTACTTATTGACGATGAAACACAGAAATAGCATCCGAATTTAATACAAAAGTCACAATGCCGACTTAAGTAAAAGAGGACAGACACTCTCACTTTCTACGATTTGAACCTCTCATGTGAGCCCAGTTTTAGATTCCAATGCTTCCATTCAGGTTTACTGTATACCTTGCACCTTCTTATTGACGATGAATCACAGAAATTGCATCGGAATTTAATACAAAAGGCACAATGCCGACTTATGTACAAGAGGACTGACACTCTCACTTTCTACGTTTTTAACCTCTCCTGTGAGTATAGTTTTCGATTCCGATGCTTCACTTCAGGTTACCTGTATACCTTGCACCTTCTTATTGACGATGAAACACAGAAATTGCATCCGAATTTAATACAAAAGACACCAATGCCGACTTAAGTAAAAGAGGACTGACACTCTCACTTTCTATGATTTGAACCTCTCCTGCGAGGCCAGTTTTAGATTCCGATACTTCGCTTCAGGTTTACTGTATACCTTGCACCTTCTTATTGACGATGAATCTCAGAAATTGCATCTGAATTTAATACAAAATGCTCAATGCCGACTTATGTACAAGAGGACTGACACTCTAACTTTCTATGCTTTGAACCTCTCCTGTGGCACCAAGTTTAGATACCGATGCTTCACTTCATGTTTACTGTATGCCTTGGACCTTCTTACTGACGATGAAACACAGAGTTTGCATCCGAATTTAATTCAAAAGGCACAATGCCGACTTAAGTACAAGAGGACTGACACTCTAACTTTCTATGATTTGAACTTCTCCTGTGAGTCCAGTTTTAGTTTCCGATGCTTCACTTCAGGTTTACTGTATCCCTTGGACGTTCTTATTGACGATGAAAGACAGAAATTGCATCCGAATTTAATACAAAAGCACAATGACGACTTAAGTACAAGAGGACTAACACTATCACTCTCTACGATTTGAACCTCTATTGTGACTCCAGTTTTAGATTCCGATGCTTCACTTCAGGTTGACTGTATACCTTGCACCTTCTTATTGACGATGAAACACAGAAATTGCATCGGAATTAAATACAAAAGGCACAATGAAGACGTAAGTACAAGAGGACTGACACTCTCACTTTCTATGATTTGAACCTCTCCTGTGAGTCCAGTTTTATATTCCGATGCTTCGCTTCTGGTTTACTGTATCCCTTGGACCTTCTTATTGATGATGAAACACAGAATTTGCATCCGAATTTAATACTAATGGCATAATGCCGACTCAATTACAAGAGGACTGACACTCTCACTTTCTATGATTTGAACCTCTCCTGTGAGTCCAGTTTTAGATTCCGATGCTTCACATCAGGTTTACTGTATACCTTGCACCTTCTTATTGATGATGAAACACAGAAATTGCATCCGATATTAATACAAACGGCACAATGCCGACTTAAGTAAATGATGACTGACACTCTCACTTTCTATGATTTGAACCTCTCCTGTGAGTCCAGTTTTATATTCCGATGCTTCACTTCTGGTTTACTGAATCCCTTGGACCTTCTTATTGATGATCAAACACAGAAATTGCTTCCGAATTTAATACTAATGGCATAATGCCGACTCAATTACAAGAGGACTGACACTCTCACTTTCTATGATTTGAACCTCTCCTGTGAGTCCAGTTTTAGATTACGATGCTTCACATCAGGTTTACTGTATACCTTGCACCTTGTTATTGACGATGAATAACAGAAATTGCATCTGAAATTAATACAAAAGGCACAACGCCGACTTGAGGACAAGAGGACTGACACTCTCACTTTCTACGATTTGAACCTCTCCTGTGACTCCACTTTTGGATTCCGATGCTTCACTTCAGGTTTACTGTACCCCTTGGACCTTATATTGACGATGAAACACAGATATAGCATCCGAATTTAATACAAAAGACACAATGCCGACTTAAGTAAAAGAATCCTGACACTCTCACTTTCTACGATTTGAACCTCTCCTGTGAGCCCAGTTTTAGATTCCAATGTTTCCATTCAGGTTTACTGTATCCCTTGGACCTTCTTATTGACGATGAAACACAGAAATTGCATCCGAATTTAATACAAAAGGCACAATACCGATATAAGTACAAGAGGAGTGAGTCTCTAACTTTCTATGATTTGAACTTCTTCTGTGAGTCCAGTTTTGGATTGCGATGCTTCACTTAAGTTTTCCTGTATCCCTTGGACCTTCTTAATGACGATGAAACACAGAAATTGCATCCGAATGTAATACAAATGGCATAATGCCGACTTAATTACATGAGGACTGACACTCTCACTTTCAATGATTTGAACCTCTCTTGTGAGTCCAGTTTTAGATTCCGATGCTTCACTTTAGGTTTTTTGTATCCCTTGGACCTTCTTATTGACGATGAAACACAGAAATTGCATCCGAATTTAATACAAATGGCACAATGCCGACTTAAGTACAAGAGGACTGACACTATATCTTTCTATGATTTGAACCTCTCCTGTGAGCGCAGTTTCAGATTCCGATGCTTCTCTTCAGGTTTACTGTATACGTTGCACCTTCTTATTGACGATGAAACTCAGATATTGCATCCGAATTTAATACAAAAGGCACAATACCGACTTAAGTACAAGAGGAGTGACACTCTAACTCTCTATGATTAGAACCTGTCCTGTGAGTCCAGTTTTAGTTTCTGATGTTTCATTTCCGGTTAACTGTATTCCTTGGACCTTCTTTTTGACGATGAAACACAGAAATTGCATTCGAATTTAATACAGAAAGGCACAGTGCCGACTTAAGTACAAGAGGACAGACACTCTCACTTTCTATGATTTGAACCTCTCCTCTGAGTCCAGTTTTAGATTCCGATGCTTCACCTTAGGTTTACTGTATACCTTGCACCTTCTTATTAACGATGAGACACAGAAATTGCATCCGACTGTAAAACAAAAGGCACAATGCCGACTTAAGTACAAGAGGACTGACACTCTATCTTTCTATGATTTGAACCTCTCCTGTGAGCCCAGTTTCAGATTCCGATGCTTCACTTCAGGTTTACTGTATACGTTGCACCTCCTTATTGACGATGAAACACAGAAATTCCATCCGAATTTAATACAAATGTCACAATGCCGACGTAAGTACAAGAGGACTGACACTCTCACTTTCTATGATTTGAACCTCTGCTGTGAGTCCGGTTTTAGATTCCGATGCTTCACTTCTGGTTTACTGTATACCTTGCACCTTCTTATTGACGATGAATAACAGAAATTGCATCTGAAATTAATTCAAAAGGCACAATGCCGACTTAAGTACAAGAGGACTGACACTCTCACTTTCTACGATTTGAACCTCTCCTTTGAGTCCAGTTTTAGATTCCGATGCTTCACTTCAGGTTTACTGTATACCTTGGACCTTCTTATTGACGATGAAACACTGAAATTGCATCCGAATTTAATACAAATGGCATAATGCCAAATTAATTACAAGAGGACTGACACTCTCACTTCCCATGATTCGAACCTCTCCTGTGAGTCCAGTTTTAGATTCCGAAGCTTCACTTTAGGTTTACTGTATACCTTGAACCTTTTTATTGACGATGAAACACAGGAATTGCATCCAAATTAATTACAAAAGGCACAATGCCGACTTAAGTAAGAGAGGACGGACACTCTCACTTTCTATGATTTGAACCTCTCCTGTGACTCCAGTTTTAGATTCCGATGCTTCACTTCAGGTTTACTGTATACCTTGCACCTTCTTATTGACGATGAATAACAGACATTGCATCTGAAATTAATTCAAAAGGCACAATGCCGACTTAAGTAGAAGAGGACTGACACTCTCACTTTCTACGATTTGAACCTCTCCAGTGAGTCCAGTTTTAGATTCCGATGCTTCACTTCAGGTTTACTGTATCCCTTGGACCTTCTTATTGACGATGAAACACAGATATTGCATCCGAATTTAATACAAAGGACACAATGCCGATTTAAGTAAAAGAGGACTGAGACTCTCACTCTCTATGATTTGAACTTCTCTTGTGAGTCCAGTTTGAGATTCCGATGCTTCACTTCAGGTTACTGTATACCTTGCACCTTCTTATTGACGATGAATCACAGAAATTGCATCGGAATTTAATACAAAATGCACAATGCCGACTTAAGTACAAGAGGACTGACAATCTTTCTATGCTTTGAACCTCTCCCGTGAGTCCAATATTAGATTCAGATGCTTCACTTCAGGTTTACTGTATATCTTGCACCTTCTATTTGACTATGAATCACAGAAATTGCATCGGAATTTAATACAAAAGGCACAATGCCGACTTAAGTAAGAGAGGACTGACACTCTCACTTTCTATGATTTGAACCCCTCCTGTGAGTCCAGTTTTAGATTCCGATGCTTCACTTCAGGTTTACTGTATACCTTGCACCTTCTTATTGACGATGAATAACAGAAATTGCATCTGAAATTAATTCAAAAGGCACAATGCCGACTTAAGTACAAGAGGACTGACACTCTCACTTTCTACGATTTGAACCTCTCCTTTGAGTCCAGTTTTAGATTCCGATGCTTCACTTCAGGTTTACTGTATACCTTGCACCTTCTTATTGACGATGAAACACAGAAATTGCATCGGAATTAAATTCAAAAGGCACAATTCCGACTTAAGTACATGAGGATTGACACTCTCACTTTCTACGATTTGAACCTCTCCTGTGAGTCCAGTTTTAGATTCCGATGCTTCACTTCAGGTTTACTGTATCCCTTGGACCTTCTTATTGACGATGAAACACAGAAATTGCATCCGAAATTAATACAAAAGGAACAATACGGACTTAAAAACAAGAGGAGTGACACTTTAACTTTCTATGCTTTGAGCCTCTCCAGTGAGTCCAGTTTTCGTTCCGATGCTTCACTTCATGTTTACTGTAGACCTTGGAATTTCTTATTGACGATGAAACACAGAGTTTGCATCTGAATTTAATACAAAAGGCACAATGCCGACTTAAAAACAAGAGGAGTGACACTCTAAGTTTCTATGATTTGAACCTCACCTGTGAGTCCAGTTTTTGATTCCGATGCTTCACTTCAGGTTTACTGTATCCCTTGGACCTTCTTATTGACGATGAAACACAGAAATTGCATCGGAATTTAATACAAAAGGCACAATGCCGACTTAAGTACAAGAGGACTGACACTCTCACTTTCTACGATTTTAACCTCTCCTGTGAGTCCAGTTTTAGATTCAAATGCTTCACTTCTGGTTTACTGTATCCCTTGGACATTCTTATTGACGAAAAAACACTGAAATTGCATCCGAATTTAATACAAAAGGCACAATGCCGACTTAAGTACAAGAGGATTGACACTCTAACTTTCTATGCCTTGAAACACTCCTGTGAGTCCCGTTTTCGTTCCGATGCTTCACTTCATGTTTACAGTGTACCTTGATCCCTCTTATTGACGGTGATAGACAGAGTTTGCATCCGAATTTAATACAAAGGGCACAATGCCGACTTAAGGACTAGAGGACTGACACTCTAACTTTCTATGATTTGAAACTCTCCTGTGGGTCCAGTTTTAGATTCCGATGCATCAATTCAGGTTTATTGTATCCCTTGGAACTTCTTATTGACGGTGAAACACAGATATTGCATCTGAATTTAATACAAAAGGCACAATGCCGACTAAAGTACAAGAGGACTGACACTCTCACTTCCTACGATTTGAACCTCTCCTGTGGGTCAAGTTAAAGATTCCGATGCTTCATTTCAGGTTTACTATATCCCTTGCACCTTCTTATTGACGATGAAACACAGCAATTGCATCCGAATTAAATTCTAAAGGCACAATGCCGACTAAAGTACAAGGGACTGACACTCTAACTTTCTATGATTTGAAACTCTCTTGTGGGTCCAGTTTTAGAATCCGATGCTTCAATTCAGGTTTACTGTATCCCTTGGCCCTTCTTATTGACGATGAAACACAGATATTGCATCCGAATTTAATACAAATGGCACAATGACGACTTAAGTACAAGAGGACTGACACTCTAACTTTCTATGATTTGAACCTCTCCTGTGAGTTAAGTTTTACATACCGTTGCTTCACTTGAGGTTTGCTGTATACCTTGCACCTTCTTATTGACGATGAAACAGAGAAATTGCATCCGAATTTAATAGAAAAGGCACAATGCCGACTTCACTACAAGAGGACTGACGTTCTAACCTTCTATGATTTGAACCTGTCCTGTGAGTAAAGTTTTAGATTCCGATGCTTCACTTCAGGTTTACTGTATCCATTGGACCTTCTAATTGACGTTGAAACACAGAAGTTGCATCCGAATTCAATACAAATGTCATAATGCCTACTTAATTACAAGAGGACTGACACTCTCACTTTCTATGATTTGAACCTCTCCTGTGAGTCCAGTTTTAGATTCCGATTTTCACTTCAGGTTTACTGTATACCTTGCACCTTCTTATTGCCGATGAAACACAGAAATTGCATCCGAATTTAACAGAAAAGGCACAATGCCGACTTAAGTAAAAGAGGACTGACACTCTCACTTTCTATGATTTGAACCTCTCCTGCGAGTCCAGTTTTAGATTCCAATGCTTCGCTTCAGGTTTACTGTATACCTTGCACCTACTTATTGACGATGAATCTCAGAAATTACATCGGAATTTAATACAAAGGGCTCAATGCCGACTTATGTACAAGAGGACTGACACTGTAACTATCTATGCTTTGTACCTCTCCTGTGACTAAAATTTTAGATTCCGATGCTTCACTTCATGTTTACTGTTTGCCTTGGACCTTCTTATTGACGATGAAACACAGAGTTTGCATCGGAATTAAATACAAAAGGCACAATGCCGACTTAAGTACAAGAGGACTGACACTCTCACTTTCTATGATTTGAACCTCTCCTGTGAGTCCAGTTTTAGATTCTGATGCTTCACTTATGGTTTACTGTATCCCTTGGACCTTCTTATTGATGATGAAACACAGAAATTGCATCCGAATTTAATACAAAAGGCACAATGCCGACTTAAGTACAAGAGGACTGACACTCTAATTTCCTATGCTTTGAACCTCTCCTGTGAGTCCAGTTTTCGTTCCGATGCTTCACTTCATGTTTACTGTAGACCTTGGGCCCTCTTATTGACGATTAAACACAGAGTTTGCATCCGAATTTAATACAAACGGCACAATACCGACTTAAGTAAATGAGGACTGACACTCTCACTTTCTATGATTTGAACCTCTCCTGTGAGTCCAGTTTTACATTCCGATGCTTCACTTCAGGTTTACTGTATACCTTGCACCTTGTTATTGACGATGAATAACAGAAATTGCATCTGAAATCAATACAAAAGGCACAACGCCGACTTGAGTACAAGAGGACTGACACTCTCACTTTCTACGATTTGAACCTCTCCTGTGAGTCCATTTTTAGATTCCGATGCTTCACTTCAGGTTTACTGTACCCCTTGGACCTACTTATTGACGATGAAACACAGAAATAGCATCCGATTTAATACAAAAGTCACAATGCCGACTTAAGTAAAAGAGGACTGACACTCTCACTTTCTACGATTTGAACCTCTCATGTGAGCCCAGTTTTAGATTCCAATGCTTCCATTCAGGTTTACTGTATACCTTGCACCTTCTTATTGACGATGAATCACAGAAATTGCATCGGAATTTAATACAAAAGGCACAATGCCGACTTATGTACAAGAGGACTGACACTCTCACTTTCTACGTTTTTAACCTCTCCTGTGAGTATAGTTTTCGATTCCGATGCTTCACTTCATGGTTACCTGTATACCTTGCACCTTCTTATTGACGATGAAACACAGAAATTGCATCCGAATTTAATACAAAAGACACAATGCCGACTTAAGTAAAAGAGGACTGACACTCTCACTTTCTATGATTTGAACCTCTCCTGCGAGGCCAGTTTTAGATTCCGATACTTCGCTTCAGGTTTACTGTATACCTTGCACCTTCTTATTGACGATGAATCTCAGAAATTGCATCTGAATTTAATACAAAATGCTCAATGCCGGCTTATGTACAAGAGGACTGACACTCTAACTTTCTATGCTTTGAACCTCTCCTGTGGCACCAAGTTTAGATACCGATGCTTCACTTCATGTTTACTGTATGCCTTGGACCTTCTTACTGACGATGAAACACAGAGTTTGCATCCGAATTTAATTCAAAAGGCACAATGCCGACTTAAGTACAAGAGGACTGACACTCTAACTTTCTATGATTTGAACTTCTCCTGTGAGTCCAGTTTTAGTTTCCGATGCTTCACTTCAGGTTTACTGTATCCCTTGGACGTTCTTATTGACGATGAAAGACAGAAATTGCATCCGAATTTAATACAAAAGCACAATGACGACTTAAGTACAAGAGGACTAACACTATCACTCTCTATGATTTGAACCTCTATTGTGACTCCAGTTTTAGATTCCGATGCTTCACTTCAGGTTGACTGTATACCTTGCACCTTCTTATTGACGATGAAACACAGAAATTGCATCGGAATTAAATACAAAAGGCACAATGAAGACGTAAGTACAAGAGGACTGACACTCTCACTTTCTATGATTTGAACCTCTCCTGTGAGTCCAGTTTTATATTCCGATGCTTCGCTTCTGGTTTACTGTATCCCTTGGACCTTCTTATTGATGATGAAACACAGAATTTGCATCCGAATTTAATACTAATGGCATAATGCCGACTCAATTACAAGAGGACTGACACTCTCACTTTCTATGATTTGAACCTCTCCTGTGAGTCCAGTTTTAGATTCCGATGCTTCACATCAGGTTTACTGTATACCTTGCACCTTCTTATTGATGATGAAACACAGAAATTGCATCCGATATTAATACAAACGGCACAATGCCGACTTAAGTAAATGATGACTGACACTCTCACTTTCTATGATTTGAACCTCTCCTGTGAGTCCAGTTTTATATTCCGATGCTTCACTTCTGGTTTACTGTATCCCTTGGACCTTCTTATTGATGATCAAACACAGAAATTGCTTCCGAATTTAATACTAATGGCATAATGCCGACTCAATTACAAGAGGACTGACACTCTCACTTTCTATGATTTGAACCTCTCCTGTGAGTCCAGTTTTAGATTACGATGCTTCACATCAGGTTTACTGTATACCTTGCACCTTGTTATTGACGATGAATAACAGAAATTGCATCTGAAATTAATACAAAAGGCACAACGCCGACTTGAGGACAAGAGGACTGACACTCTCACTTTCTACGATTTGAACCTCTCCTGTGAGTCCACTTTTGGATTCCGATGCTTCACTTCAGGTTTACTGTACCCCTTGGACCTTATATTGACGATGAAACACAGATATAGCATCCGAATTTAATACAAAAGACACAATGCCGACTTAAGTAAAAGAATCCTGACACTCTCACTTTCTACGATTTGAACCTCTCCTGTGAGCCCAGTTTTAGATTCCAATGTTTCCATTCAGGTTTACTGTATCCCTTGGACCTTCTTATTGACGATGAAACACAGAAATTGCATCCGAATTTAATACAAAAGGCACAATACCGATTTAAGTACAAGAGGAGTGAGTCTCTAACTTTCTATGATTTGAACTTCTTCTGTGAGTCCAGTTTTGGATTGCGATGCTTCACTTAAGTTTTCCTGTATCCCTTGGACCTTCTTATTGACGATGAAACACAGAAATTGCATCCGAATGTAATACAAATGGCATAATGCCGACTTAATTACATGAGGACTGACACTCTCACTTTCAATGATTTGAACCTCTCTTGTGAGTCCAGTTTTAGATTCCGATGCTTCACTTTAGGTTTTTTGTATCCCTTGGACCTTCTTATTGACGATGAAACACAGAAATTGCATCCGAATTTAATACAAATGGCACAATGCCGACTTAAGTACAAGAGGACTGACACTATATCTTTCTATGATTTGAACCTCTCCTGTGAGCGCAGTTTCAGATTCCGATGCTTCTCTTCAGGTTTACTGTATACGTTGCACCTTCTTATTGACGATGAAACTCAGATATTGCATCCGAATTTAATACAAAAGGCACAATACCGACTTAAGTACAAGAGGAGTGACACTCTAACTCTCTATGATTAGAACCTGTCCTGTGAGTCCAGTTTTAGTTTCTGATGTTTCATTTCCGGTTAACTGTATTCCTTGGACCTTCTTTTTGACGATGAAACACAGAAATTGCATTCGAATTTAATACAGAAAGGCACAGTGCCGACTTAAGTACAAGAGGACAGACACTCTCACTTTCTATGATTTGAACCTCTCCTCTGAGTCCAGTTTTAGATTCCGATGCTTCACCTTAGGTTTACTGTATACCTTGCACCTTCTTATTAACGATGAGACACAGAAATTGCATCCGACTGTAAAACAAAAGGCACAATGCCGACTTAAGTACAAGAGGACTGACACTCTATCTTTCTATGATTTGAACCTCTCCTGTGAGCCCAGTTTCAGATTCCGATGCTTCACTTCAGGTTTACTGTATACGTTGCACCTCCTTATTGACGATGAAACACAGAAATTCCATCCGAATTTAATACAAATGTCACAATGCCGACGTAAGTACAAGAGGACTGACACTCTCACTTTCTATGATTTGAACCTCTGCTGTGAGTCCGGTTTTAGATTCCGATGCTTCACTTCTGGTTTACTGGATACCTTGCACCTTCTTATTGACGATGAGACACAGAAATTGCATCGGGATTTAATACAAAAGGCACAATGCCGACTTAAGTACAAGAGGACTGACACTCTCACTTTCTATGATTTGAAACTCTCCTCTGAGTCCAGTTTTAGATTCCGATGCTTCACCTTAGGTTTACTGCATACCTTGCACCTTCTTATTGACGATGAAACACAGAAATTGCATCCGAATTTAACACAAAAGGCACAATACCGATTTAAGTACAAGAGGAGTGAGTCTCTAACTTTCTATGATTTGAACTTCTCCTGTGAGTCCAGTTTTGGATTCCGATGCTTCATTTCAGGTTTACTGTATCCCTTGGACCTTCTGATTGACGTTGAAACACAGAAATTGCATCTGAATTTAATACAAATTTTATAATGCCGACTTAATTACAAGAGGACTGACACTCTCACTTTCTATGATTTGAACCTCTCTTGTGAGTCCAGTTTTAGATTCCGATGCTTCACTTCAGGTTTTCTGTATCCCTTGGACCTTCTTATTGACGATGAAACACAGAAATTGCATCCGAATTTAATACAAATGGCACAATGCCGACTTAAGTACAAGAGGACTGACACTCTAACTTTCTATGATTTGAACCTCTCCTGTGAGCCCAGTTTTAGATTCCGATGCTTCACTTCAGGTTTACTGTATACGTTGCACCTTCTTATTGACGATGAAACACAGAAATTGCATCCGATTTTAATACAAATGGCACAATGCCGACTTAAGTACAAGAGGACTGACACTCTCACTTTCTATGATTTGAACCTCGCCTGTGAGTCCAGTTTTAGATTCCGAAGCTTCACTTCAGGTTTACTGTATACCTTGCACCTTCTTATTGACGATGTACACAGTAATTGCATCCGAATGTAAAACAAAAGGCACAATGCCGACTTAAGTACAAGAGGACTGACATTCTAACTTTCTATGATTTGAACCTCTCCTGTGAGTCCAGTTTTAGATTCCGATGCTTCACTTCAGGTTTACTATATCCCTTTGACCTTGTAATGGACGGTGAAACACAGAAATTGCATCCGAATTTAATACAAATGGCATAATGCCAACTTATTTACAGGGGGACTGACACTCTCACTTTCTATGTTATGAACCTCTCCTTTAAGTCCAGTTTTAGATTCCGATGCTTCACTTCAAGTTTACTGTACCCACTTGGACCTCCTTATTGACGATGAAACACAGAAATTCCATCCGAATTTAATACAAATGGCACAATGCCGACTTAAGTACAAGAGGACTGACACTCTCACTTTCTATGAGATGAACCTCTGCTGTGAGTCCAGTTTTAGATTCCGATGCTTCATTTCAGGTTTACTGGATACCTTGCACCTTCTTATTGACGATGAAACACAGAAATTGCATCGGAATTACATTCAAAAGCCATAATGCCGACTTATACAAAACGCACAATGCCGACTTAAGTACAAGAGGACTGACAGTCTAACTTTCTATGATTTGAACCTCTCCTGTGAGTCCAGTTTTCAATACCGATGTTTCACTTCAGGTTTACTGTATCCCTTGGACCTTCTTATTGACGATGAAACACAGAAATTGCATCCGAATTTAATACAAAAGGCTGAATACCGACTTAAGTACAAGAGGAGTGACACTCTAACTTTCTATGAATTCAACCTCTACTGTGAGTCCAGTTTTCGATTCCGATGTTTCACTTCAGGTTTACAGTATCCCTAATACCTTCGTATTGACGATGAAACACAGAAATTGCATCCGAATTTAATACAAAAGGCTGAATACCGACTTAAGTACAAGAGGAGTGACACTCTAACTTTCTATGAATTCAACCTCTACTGTGAGTCCAGTTTTAGATTCCGATGCTTCACTTCATGTTTACTATATACCTTGCACCTTCTTACTGACGATGAGACATAGAAATTGCATTGGAACTTAATCCAAAAGGCACAATGCCAACTTAAGTACAAGAGGACTGACACTCTATCTTTCTATGATTTGAACCTCTCCTGTGAGCCCAGTTTCAGATTCCGATGCTTCACTTCAGGTTTACTGTATACGTTGCACCTCCTTATTGACGATGAAACACAGAAATTCCATCCGAATTTCATACAAATGGCACAATGCCGACGTAAGTACAAGAGGACAGACACTCTCACTTTCTATGATTTGAACCTCTGCTGTGAGTCCAGTTTTAGATTACGATGCTTCACTTCTGGTTTACTGGACACCCTGCACCTTCTTATTGACGATGAGACACAGAAATTGCATCGGGATTTAATACAAAAGGCACAATGTCGACTTAAGTACAAGAGGACTGACACTCTCACTTTCTATGATTTGAACCTCTCCTCTGAGTCCAGTTTTAGATTCCGATGCTTCACCTTAGGTTTACTATATACCTTGCACCTTCTTATTGACGATGAAACACAGAAATTGCATCCGAATTAAATACAAAAGGCACAATGCCGACTTATAACAAGTGGACAGTCATTCTAAATTTCTATGATTTGAACCTCTCCCGTGAGTCCAGTTTTAGATTCCGATTATTCACTTCAGGTTTACTGTATGCCTTGGACCTTCTTATTGACGATGAAACACAGATATTGCATCCGAATTTAACACAAAAGGCACAATACCGATTTAAGTACAAGAAGAGTGAGTCTCTAACTTTCTATGATTTGAACTTCTCCTGTGAGTCCAGTTTTGGATTCCGATGCTTCATTTCAGGTTTACTGTATCCCTTGGACCTTCTGATTGACGTTGAAACACAGACATTGCATGTGAATTTAATACAAATGGTACAATGCCGACTTAATTACAAGAGGACTGACACTCTCACTTTCTATCATTTGAACCTCTCTTGTGAGTCCAGTTTTAGATTCCGATGCTTCATTTCAGGTTTTCTGTATCCCTTGGACCTTCTTATTGACGATGAAACACAGAAATTGCATCCGAATTTAATACAAATGGCACAATGCCGACTTAAGTACAAGAGGACTGACACTCTAACTTTCTATGATTTGAACCCCTCCTGCGAGCCCAGTTTTAGATTCCGATGCTTCACTTCAGGTTTACTGTATACGTTGCACCTTCTTATTGACGATGAAACACAGAAATTGCATCCGATTTTAATACAAATGGCACAATGCCGACTTAAGTACAAGAGGACTGACACTCTCACATTCTATGATTTGAACCTCGCCTGTGAGTCCAGTTTTAGATTCCGATGCTTCACTTCAGGTTTACTGTATACGTTGCTCCTTCTTATTGACGATGAAACACAGAAATTGCATCCGATTTTAATACAAATGGCACAATGCCGACTTAAGTACAAGAGGACTGACACTCTCACTTTCTATGATTTGAACCTCGCCTGTGAGTCCAGTTTTAGATTCCGAAGCTTCACTTCAGGTTTACTGTATACCTTGCACCTTCTTATTGACGATGAAAAACAGATATTGCATCCGAATTTAACACAAAAGGCACAATACCGATTTAAGTACAAGAAGAGTGAGTCTCTAACTTTCTATGATTTGAACTTCTCCTGTGAGTCCAGTTTTGGATTCCGATGCTTCATTTCAGGTTTACTGTATCCCTTGGACCTTCTGATTGACGTTGAAACACAGACATTGCATGTGAATTTAATACAAATGGTACAATGCCGACTTAATTACAAGAGGACTGACACTCTCACTTTCTATCATTTGAACCTCTCTTGTGAGTCCAGTTTTAGATTCCGATGCTTCATTGCAGATTTTCTGTATCCCTTGGACCTTCTTATTGACGATGAAACACAGAAACTGCATCCGAATTTAATACAAATGGCACAATGCCGACTTAAGTACAAGAGGACTGACACTCTAACTTTCTATGATTTGAACCCCTCCTGCGAGCCCAGTTTTAGATTCCGATGCTTCACTTCAGGTTTACTGTATACGTTGCACCTTCTTATTGACGATGAAACACAGAAATTGCATCCGATTTTAATACAAATGGCACAATGCCCACTTAAGTACAAGAGGACTGACACTCTCACTTTCTATGATTTGAACCTCGCCTGTGAGTCCAGTTTTAGATTCCGAAGCTTCACTTCAGGTTTACTGTATACCTTGCACCTTCTTATTGACGATGTACACAGAAATTGCATCCGAATGTAAAACAAAAGGCACAATGCCGACTTAAGTACAAGAGGACTGACATTCTAACTTTCTATGATTTGAACCTCTCCTGTGAGTCCAGTTTTAGATTCCGATGCTTCACTTCAGGTTTACTGTATAGCTTGGACCTTCTTATTGACGATGAAACACAGAAATTGCATCCGAATTTAACACAAAAGGCACAATACCGATTTAAGTACAAGAAGAGTGAGTCTCTAACTTTCTATGATTTGAACTTCTCCTGTGAGTCCAGTTTTGGATTCCGATGCTTCATTTCAGGTTTACAGTATCCCTTGGACCTTCTGATTGACGTTGAAACACAGAAATTGCATGTGAAATTAATACAAATGGTACAATGCCGACTTAATTACAAGAGGACTGACACTCTCACTTTCTATCATTTGAACCTCTCTTGTGAGTCCAGTTTTAGATTCCGATGCTTCATTTCAGGTTTTCTGTATCCCTTGGATCTTCTTATTGACGATGAAACACAGAAATTGCATCCGAATTTAATACAAATGGCACAATGCCGACTTAAGTACAAGAGGACTGACACTCTAACTTTCTATGATTTGAACCCCTCCTGCGAGCCCAGTTTTAGATTCCGATGCTTCACTTCAGGTTTACTGTATACGTTGCTCCTTCTTATTGACGATGAAACACAGAAATTGCATCCGATTTTAATACAAATGGCACAATGCCGACTTAAGTACAAGAGGACTGACACTCTCACTTTCTATGATTTGAACCTCGCCTGTGAGTCCAGTTTTAGATTCCGAAGCTTCACTTCAGGTTTACTGTATACCTTGCACCTTCTTATTGACGATGTACACAGAAATTGCATCCGAATGTAAAACAAAAGGCACAATGCCGACTTAAGTACAAGAGGACTGACATTCTAACTTTCTATGATTTGAACCTCTCCTGTGAGTCCAGTTTTAGATTCCGATGCTTCACTTCAGGTTTACTGTATCCCTTGGACCTTCTTATTGACGGTGAAACACAGAAATTGAATCCGAATTTAATACAAATGGCACAATGCCGACTTAAGTGCAAGAGGACTGACACTCTCATTTTCTATGATTTGAACCTCTACTGTGAGTCCAGTTTTAGTTTCCGATGCTTCACTTCAGGTTTTCTATATCCCTTGAACCTTCATATTGACGATGAAACACAGAAATTGCATCCTACATTAATATAAATGGCACAATGGCGACTTAAGCACAAGAGGACTGACACTCTAACTTTCTATGATTTGTACCTCTCCTGTGAGTCAAGTTTTAGATTCCGATGCTTCACCTCAGGTTTGCTGTATCGCTTAAAGCTTCCTATTGACGATGAAACACAGAAATTGCATCCAAATTTAATACAAATGGCATAATGCCGACTTATTTACAAGGGGACTGACACTCTGACTTTCTATGTTATGAACCTCTCCTTTAAGTGGAGTTTTAGATTCCGATGCTTCACTTCAAGTTTACTGTACCCACTTGGACCTCCTTATTGACGATGAAACACAGAAATTCCATCCGAATTTAATACAAATGGCACAATGCCGACTTAAGTACAAGAGGACTGACACTCTCACTTTCTATGAGATGAACCTCTGCTGTGAGTCCAGTTTTAGATTCCGATGCTTCATTTCAGGTTTACTGGATACCTTGCACCTTCTTAGTGAAGATGAAACACAGAAATTGCATCGGAATTACAAACAAAAGCCATAATGCCGACTTATACAAAACGCACAATGCCGACTTAAGTACAAGAGGACTGACAGTCTAACTTTCTATGATTTGAACCTCTCCTGTGAGTCCAGTTTTCAATACCGATGCTTCACTTCAGGTTTACTGTATTCCTTGGACCTTCTTATTGACGATGAAACACAGAAATTGCATCCGAATTTAATACAAAAGGCTGAATACCGACTTAAGTACAAGAGGAGTGACACTCTATCTTTCTATGATTTGAACCTCTCCTGTGAGCCCAGTTTCAGATTCCGATGCTTCACTTCAGGTTTACTGTATACGTTGCACCTCCTTATTGACGATGAAACACAGAAATTCCATCCGAATTTAATACAAATGACACAATGCCGACGTAAGTACAAGAGGACTGACACTCTCACTTTCTATGATTTGAACCTCTGCTGTGAGTCCGGTTTTAGATTCCGATGCTTCACTTCTGGTTTACTGGATACCTTGCACCTTCTTATTGACGATGAGACACAGAAATTGCATCGGGATTTAATACAAAAGGCACAATGCCGACTTAAGTACAATAGGACTGACACTCTCACTTCCTATGATTTGAAACTCTCCTCTGAGTCCAGTTTTAGATTCCGATGCTTCACCTTAGGTTTACTGCATACCTTGCACCTTCTTATTGACGATGAAACACAGAAATTGCATCCGAATTTAAAACAAAAGGCACAATGCCGACTTAAAAACAAGAGGACTGACATTCTAAATTTCTATGATTTGAACCTCTCCCGTGAGTCCAGTTTTAGATTCCAATTATTCACTTCAGGTTTACTGTATCCCTTGGACCTTCTTATTGACGATGAAACACAGAAATTGCATCCGAATTTAACACAAAAGGCACAATACCGATTTAAGTACAAGAGGAGTGAGTCTCTAACTTTCTATGATTTGAACTTCTCCTGTGAGTCCAGTTTTGGATTCCGATGCTTCATTTCAGGTTTACTGTATCCCTTGGACCTTCTGATTGACGTTGAAACACAGAAATTGCATCTGAATTTAATACAAATTTTATAATGCCGACTTAATTACAAGAGGACTGACACTCTCACTTTCTATGATTTGAACCTCTCTTGTGAGTCTAGTTTTAGATTCCGATGCTTCACTTCAGGTTTTCTGTATCCCTTGGACCTTCTTATTGACGATGAAACACAGAAATTGCATCCGAATTTAATACAAATGGCACAAAGCCGACTTAAGTACAAGAGGACTGACACTCTAACTTTCTATGAATTGAACCTCTCCTGTGAGCCCAGTTTTAGATTCCGATGCTTCACTTCAGGTTTACTGTATACGTTGCACCTTCTTATTGACGATGAAACACAGAAATTGCATCCGATTTTAATACAAATGGCACAATGCCGACTTAAGTACAAGAGGACTGACACTCTCACTTTCTATGATTTGAACCTCGCCTGTGAGTCCAGTTTTAGATTCCGAAGCTTCACTTCAGGTTTACTGTATACCTTGCACCTTCTTATTGACGATGTACACAGAAATTGCATCCGAATGTAAAACAGAAGGCACAATGCCGACTTAAGTACAAGAGGACTGACATTCTAACTTTCTATGATTTGAACCTCTCCTGTGAGTCCAGTTTTAGATTCCGATGCTTCACTTCAGGTTTACTGTATCCCTTTGACCTTGTAATGGACGGTGAAACACAGAAATTGAATCCAAATTTAATACAAATGGCACAATGCCGACTTAAGTGCAAGAGGACTGACACTCTCATTTTCTATGATTTGAACCTCTCCTGTGAGTCCAGTTTTAGATTCCGATGCTTCACTTCAGGTTTTCTATATCCCTTGAACCTTCATATTGACGATGGAACACAGAAATTGCATCCGACATTAATATAAATGGCACAATGGCGACTTAAGTACAAGAGGACTGACACTCTCACTTTCTATGATTTGAACCTCTCCTGTGAGTCAAGTTTTAGATTCCGATGGTTCACCTCAGGTTTGCTGTATCGCTTAAACCTTCTTATTGACGGTGAAACACAGAAATTGCATCCGAATTTAATACAAATGGCATAATGCCAACTTATTTACAGGGGGACTGACACTCTCACTTTCTATGTTATGAACCTCTCCTTTAAGTCCTGTTTTAGATTCCGATGCTTCACTTCAAGTTTACTGTACCCACTTGGACCTCCTTATTGACGATGGAACACAGAAATTCCATCCGAATTTAATACAAATGGCACAATGCCGACTTAAGTACAAGAGGACTGACACTCTCACTTTCTATGAGATGAACCTCTGCTGTGAGTCCAGTTTTAGATTCCGATGCTTCATTTCAGGTTTACTGGATACCTTGCACCTTCTTATTGACGATGAAACACAGAAATTGCATCGGAATTACATTCAAAAGCCATAATGCCGACTTATACAAAACGCACAATGCCGACTTAAGTACAAGAGGACTGACAGTCTAACTTTCTATGATTTGAACCTCTCCTGTGAGTCCAGTTTTCAATACCGATGTTTCACTTCAGGTTTACTGTAACCCTTGGACCTTCTTATTGACGACGAAACACAGAAATTGCATCCGAATTTAATACAAAAGGCTGAATACCGACTTAAGTACAAGAGGAGTGACACTCTAACTCTCTATGAATTCAACCTCTACTGTGAGTCCAGTTTTCGAATCCGATGTTTCACTTCAGGTTTACAGTATCCCTAGGACCTTCGTATTGACGATGAAACACAGAGAATTGCATCCGAATTTAATACAAAAGGCTGAATACCGACTTAAGTACAAGAGGAGTGACACTCTAACTTTCTATGAATTCAACCTCTACTGTGAGTCCAGTTTTAGATTCCGATGCTTCACTTCATGTTTACTGTATACCTTGCACCTTCTTACTGACGATGAGACATAGAAATTGCATTGGAACTTAATCCAAAAGGCACAATGCCAACTTAAGTACAAGAGGACTGACACTCTATCTTTCTATGATTTAAACCTCTCCTGTGAGCCCAGTTTCAGATTCCGATGCTTCACTTCAGGTTTACTGTATACGTTGCACCTCCTTATTGACGATGAAACACAGAAATTCCATCCGAATTTCATACAAATGGCACAATGCCGACGTAAGTACAAGAGGACTGACACTCTCACTTTCTATGATTTGAACCTCTGCTGTGAGTCCAGTTTTAGATTCCGATGCTTCACTTCAGGTTTACTGTATACGTTGCTCCTTCTTATTGACGATGAAACACAGAAATTGCATCCGATTTTAATACAAATGGCACAATGCCGACTTAAGTACAAGAGGACTGACACTCTCACTTTCTATGATTTGAACCTCGCCTGTGAGTCCAGTTTTAGATTCCGAAGCTTCACTTCAGGTTTACTGTATACCTTGCACCTTCTTATTGACGATGAAACACAGATATTGCATCCGAATTTAACACAAAAGGCACAATACCGATTTAAGTACAAGAAGAGTGAGTCTCTAACTTTCTATGATTTGAACTTCTCCTGTGAGTCCAGTTTTGGATTCCGATGCTTCATTTCAGGTTTACTGTATCCCTTGGACCTTCTGATTGACGTTGAAACACAGACATTGCATGTGAATTTAATACAAATGGTACAATGCCGACTTAATTACAAGAGGACTGACACTCTCACTTTCTATCATTTGAACCTCTCTTGTGAGTCCAGTTTTAGATTCCGATGCTTCATTTCAGATTTTCTGTATCCCTTGGACCTTCTTATTGACGATGAAACACAGAAATTGCATCCGAATTTAATACAAATGGCACAATGCCGACTTAAGTACAAGAGGACTGGACACTCTAACTTTCTATGATTTGAACCTCTCCTGTGAGCCCAGTTTTAGATTCCGATGCTTCACTTCAGGTTTACTGTATACGTTGCACCTTCTTATTGACGATGAAACACAGAAATTGCATCCGATTTTAATACAAATGGCACAATGCCGACTTAAGTACAAGAGGACTGACACTCTCACTTTCTATGATTTGAACCTCGCCTGTGAGTCCAGTTTTAGATTCCGAAGCTTCACTTCAGGTTTACTGTATACCTTGCACCTTCTTATTGACGATGTACACAGAAATTGCATCCGAATGTAAAACAAAAGGCACAATGCCGACTTAAGTACAAGAGGACTGACATTCTAACTTTCTATGATTTGAACCTCTCCTGTGAGTCCAGTTTTAGATTCCGATGCTTCACTTCAGGTTTACTGTATCCCTTTGACCTTGTAATGGACGGTGGAACACAGAAATTGAATCCAAATTTAATACAAATGGCACAATGCCGACTTAAGTGCAAGAGGACTGACACTCTCATTTTCTATGATTTGAACCTCTCCTGTGAGTCCAGTTTTAGATTCCGATGCTTCACTTCAGGTTTTCTATATCCCTTGAACCTTCATATTGACGATGGAACACAGAAATTGCATCCGACATTAATATAAATCGCACAATGGCGACTTAAGTACAAGAGAACTGACACTCTCACTTTCTATGATTTGAACCTCTCCTGTGAGTCAAGTTTTAGATTCCGATGCTTCACCTCAGGTTTGCTGTATCGCTTAAACCTTCTTATTGACGGTGAAACACAGAAATTGCATCCGAATTTAATACAAATGGCATAATGCCAACTTATTTACAGGGGGACTGACACTCTCACTTTCTATGTTATGAACCTCTCCTTTAAGTCCAGTTTTAGATTCCGATGCTTCACTTCAAGTTTACTGTACCCACTTGGACCTCCTTATTGACGATGGAACACAGAAATTCCATCCGAATTTAATACAAATGGCACAATGCCGACTTAAGTACAAGAGGACTGACAGTCTCACTTTCTATGAGATGAACCTCTGCTGTGAGTCCAGTTTTAGATTCCGATGCTTCATTTCAGGTTTACTGGATACCTTGCACCTTCTTATTGACGATGAAACACAGAAATTGCATCGGAATTACATTCAAAAGCCATAATGCCGACTTATACAAAACGCACAATGCCGACTTAAGTACAAGAGGACTGACAGTCTAACTTTCTATGATTTGAACCTCTCCTGTGAGTCCAGTTTTCAATACCGATGTTTCACTTCAGGTTTACTGTAACCCTTGGACCTTCTTATTGACGACGAAACACAGAAATTGCATCCGAATTTAATACAAAAGGCTGAATACCGACTTAAGTACAAGAGGAGTGACACTCTAACTTTCTATGAATTCAACCTCTACTGTGAGTCCAGTTTTCGAATCCGATGTTTCACTTCAGGTTTACAGTATCCCTAGGACCTTCGTATTGACGATGAAACACAGAAATTGCATCCGAATTTAATACAAAAGGCTGAATACCGACTTAAGTACAAGAGGAGTGACACTCTAACTTTCTATGAATTCAACCTCTACTGTGAGTCCAGTTTTAGATTCCGATGCTTCACTTCATGTTTACTGTATACCTTGCACCTTCTTACTGACGATGAGACATAGAAATTGCATTGGAACTTAATCCAAAAGGCACAATGCCAACTTAAGTACAAGAGGACTGACACTCTATCTTTCTATGATTTGAACCTCTCCTGTGAGCCCAGCTTCAGATTCCGATGCTTCACTTCAGGTTTACTGTATACGTTGCACCTCCTTATTGACGATGAAACACAGAAATTCCATCCGAATTTCATACAAATGGCACAATGCCGACGTAAGTACAAGAGGACTGACACTCTCACTTTCTATGATTTGAACCTCTGCTGTGAGTCCAGTTTTAGATTCCGATGCTTCACTTCAGGTTTACTCTATACGTTGCTCCTTCTTATTGACGATGAAACACAGAAATTGCATCCGATTTTAATACAAATGGCACAATGCCGACTTAAGTACAAGAGGACTGACACTCTCACTTTCTATGATTTGAACCTCGCCTGTGAGTCCAGTTTTAGATTCCGAAGCTTCACTTCAGGTTTACTGTATACCTTGCACCTTCTTATTGACGATGAAACACAGATATTGCATCCGAATTTAACACAAAAGGCACAATACCGATTTAAGTACAAGAAGAGTGAGTCTCTATGTTTCTATGATTTGAACTTCTCCTGTGAGTCCAGTTTTGGATTCCGATGCTTCATTTCAGGTTTACTGTATCCCTTGGACCTTCTGATTGACGTTGAAACACAGACATTGCATGTGAATTTAATACAAATGGTACAATGCCGACTTAATTACAAGAGGACTGACACTCTCACTTTCTATCATTTGAACCTCTCTTGTGAGTCCAGTTTTAGATTCCGATGCTTCATTTCAGATTTTCTGTATCCCTTGGACCTTCTTATTGACGATGAAACACAGAAATTGCATCCGAATGTAATACAAATGGCACAATGCCGACTTAAGTACAAGAGGACTGACACTCTAACTTTCTATGATTTGAACCCTTCCTGCGAGCCCAGTTTTAGATTCCGATGCTTCACTTCAGGTTTACTGTATACGTTGCACCTTCTTATTGACGATGAAACACAGAAATTGCATCCGATTTTAATACAAATGGCACAATGCCGACTTAAGTACAAGAGGACTGACACTCTCACTTTCTATGATTTGAACCTCGCCTGTGAGTCCAGTTTTAGATTCCGAAGCTTCACTTCAGGTTTACTGTATACCTTGCACCTTCTTATTGACGATGTACACAGAAATTGCATCCGAATGTAAAACAAAAGGCACAATGCCGACTTAAGTACAAGAGGACTGACATTCTAACTTTCTATGATTTGAACCTCTCCTGTGAGTCCAGTTTTAGATTCCGATGCTTCACTTCAGGTTTACTGTATCCCTTGGACCTTCTTATTGACGATGAAACACAGAAATTGCATCCGAATTTAACACAAAAGGCACAATACCGATTTAAGTACAAGAAGAGTGAGTCTCTAACTTTCTATGATTTGAACTTCTCCTGTGAGTCCAGTTTTGGATTCCGATGCTTCTTTTCAGGTTTACAGTATCCCTTGGACCTTCTGATTGACGTTGAAACACAGAAATTGCATGTGAAATTAATACAAATGGTACAATGCCGACTTAATTACAAGAGGACTGACACTCTCACTTTCTATGATTTGAACCTCGCCTGTGAGTCCAGTTTTAGATTCCGAAGCTTCACTTCAGGTTTACTGTATACCTTGCACCTTCTTATTGACGATGTACACAGAAATTGCATCCGAAAGTAAAACAAAAGGCACAATGCCGACTTAAGTACAAGAGGACTGACATTCTAACTTTCTATGATTTGAACCTCTCCTGTGAGTCCAGTTTTAGATTCCGATGCTTCGCTTCAGGTTTACTGTATCCCTTGGACCTTCTTATTGTCGGTGAAACACAGAAATTGAATCCGAATTTAATACAAATGGCACAATGCGGACTTAAGTGCAAGAGGACTGACACTCTCATTTTCTATGATTTGAACCTCTCCTGTGAGTCCAGTTTTAGTTTCCGATGCTTCACTTCAGGTTTTCTATATCCCTTGAACCTTCATATTGACGATGAAACACAGAAATTGCATCCTACATTAATATAAATGGCACAATGGCGACTTAAGTACAAGTGGACTGACACTCTAACTTTCTATGATTTGTACCTCTCCTGTGAGTCAAGTTTTAGATTCCGATGCTTCACCTCAGGTTTGCTGTATCGCTTAAAGCTTCTTATTGACGATGAAACACAGAAATTGCATCCGAATTTAATACAAATGGCATAATGCCGACTTATTTACAAGGGGACTGACACTCTGACTTTCTATGTTATGAACCTCTCCTTTAAGTGGAGTTTTAGATTCCGATGCTTCACTTCAAGTTTACTGTACCCACTTGGACCTCCTTATTGACGATGGAACACATAAATTCCATCCGAATTTAATACAAATGGCACAATGCCGACTTAAGTACAAGAGGACTGACACTCTCACTTTCTATGAGATGAACCTCTGCTGTGAGTCCAGTTTTAGATTCCGATGCTTCATTTCAGGTTTACTGGATACCTTGCACCTTCTTATTGACGATGAAACACAGAAATTGCATCGGAATTACATTCAAAAGCCATAATGCCGACTTATACAAAACGCACAATGCCGACTTAAGTACAAGAGGACTGACAGTCTAACTTTCTATGATTTGAACCTCTCCTGTGAGTCCAGTTTTCAATACCGATGTTTCACTTCAGGTTTACTGTAACCCTTGGACCTTCTTATTGACGACGAAACACAGAAATTGCATCCGAATTTAATACAAAAGGCTGAATACCGACTTAAGTACAAGAGGAGTGACACTCTAACTTTCTATGAATTCAACCTCTACTGTGAGTCCAGTTTTCGAATCCGATGTTTCACTTCAGGTTTACAGTATCCCTAGGACCTTCGTATTGACGATGAAACACAGAAATTGCATCCGAATTTAATACAAAAGGCTGAATACCGACTTAAGTACAAGAGGAGTGACACTCTAACTTTCTATGAATTCAACCTCTACTGTGAGTCCAGTTTCAGATTCCGATGCTTCACTTCATGTTTACTGTATACCTTGCACCTTCTTACTGACGATGAGACATAGAAATTGCATTGGAACTTAATCCAAAAGGCACAATGCCAACTTAAGTACAAGAGGACTGACACTCTATCTTTCTATGATTTGAACCTCTCCTGTGAGCCCAGTTTCAGATTCCGATGCTTCACTTCAGGTTTACTGTATACGTTGCACCTCCTTATTGACGATGAAACACAGAAATTCCATCCGAATTTCATACAAATGGCACAATGCCGACGTAAGTACAAGAGGACTGACACTCTCACTTTCTATGATTTGAACCTCTGCTGTGAGTCCAGTTTTAGATTCCGATGCTTCACTTCAGGTTTACTGTATACGTTGCTCCTTCTTATTGACGATGAAACACAGAAATTGCATCCGATTTTAATACAAATGGCACAATGCCGACTTAAGTACAAGAGGACTGACACTCTCACTTTCTATGAATTGAACCTCGCCTGTGAGTCCAGTTTTAGATTCCGAAGCTTCACTTCAGGTTTACTGTATACCTTGCACCTTCTTATTGACGATGAAACACAGATATTGCATCCGAATTTAACACAAAAGGCACAATACCGATTTAAGTACAAGAAGAGTGAGTCTCTAACTTTCTATGATTTGAACTTCTCCTGTGAGTCCAGTTTTGGATTCCGATGCTTCATTTCAGGTTTACTGTATCCCTTGGACCTTCTGATTGACGTTGAAACACAGACATTGCATGTGAATTTAATACAAATGGTACAATGCCGACTTAATTACACGAGGACTGACACTCTCACTTTCTATCATTTGAACCTCTCTTGTGAGTCCAGTTTTAGATTCCGATGCTTCATTTCAGATTTTCTGTATCCCTTGGACCTTCTTATTGACGATGAAACACAGAAATTGCATCCGAATTTAATACAAATGGCACAATGCCGACTTAAGTACAAGAGGACTGACACTCTAACTTTCTATGATTTGAACCCCTCCTGCGAACCCAGTTTTAGATTCCGATGCTTCACATCAGGTTTACTGTATACGTTGCACCTTCTTATTGACGATGAAACACAGAAATTGCATCCGATTTTAATACAAATGGCACAATGCCGACTTAAGTACAAGAGGACTGACACTCTCACTTTCTATGATTTGAACCTCGCCTGTGAGTCCAGTTTTAGATTCCGAAGCTTCACTTCAGGTTTACTGTATACCTTGCACCTTCTTATTGACGATGTACACAGAAATTGCATCCGAATGTAAAACAAAAGGCACAATGCCGACTTAAGTACAAGAGGACTGACATTCTAACTTTCCATGATTTGAACCTCTCCTGTGAGTCCAGTTTTAGATTCCGATGCTTCACTTCAGGTTTACTGTATCCCTTGGACCTTCTTATTGACGATGAAACACAGAAATTGCATCCGAATTTAACACAAAAGGCACAATACCGATTTAAGTACAAGAAGAGTGAGTCTCTAACTTTCTATGATTTGAACTTCTCCTGTGAGTCCAGTTTTGGATTCCGATGCTTCATTTCAGGTTTACAGTATCCCTTGGACCTTCTGATTGACGTTGAAACACAGAAATTGCATGTGAAATTAATACAAATGGTACAATGCCGACTTAATTACAAGAGGACTGACACTCTCACTTTCTATCATTTGAACCTCTCTTGTGAGTCCAGTTTTAGATTCCGATGCTTCATTTCAGGTTTTCTGTATCCCTTGGATCTTCTTATTGACGATGAAACACAGAAATTGCATCCGAATTTAATACAAATGGCACAATGCCGACTTAAGTACAAGAGGACTGACACTCTAACTTTCTATGATTTGAACCCCTCCTGCGAGCCCAGTGTTAGATTCCGATGCTTCACTTCAGGTTTACTGTATACGTTGCTCCTTCTTATTGACGATGAAACACAGAAATTGCATCCGATTTTAATACAAATGGCACAATGCCGACTTAAGTACAAGAGGACTGACACTCTCACTTTCTATGATTTGAACCTCGCCTGTGAGTCCAGTTTTAGATTCCGAAGCTTCACTTAAGGTTTACTGTATACCTTGCACCTTCTTATTGACGATGTACACAGAAATTGCATCCGAAAGTAAAACAAAAGGCACAATGCCGACTTAAGTACAAGAGGACTGACATTCTAACTTTCTATGATTTGAACCTCTCCTGTGAGTCCAGTTTTAGATTCCGATGCTTCGCTTCAGGTTTACTGTATCCCTTGGACCTTCTTATTGTCGGTGAAACACAGAAATTGAATCCAAATTTAATACAAATGGCACAATGCGGACTTAAGTGCAAGAGGACTGACACTCTCATTTTCTATGATTTGAACCTCTCCTGTGAGTCCAGTTTTAGTTTCCGATGCTTCACTTCAGGTTTTCTATATCCCTTGAACCTTCATATTGACGATGAAACACAGAAATTGCATCCTACATTAATATAAATGGCACAATGGCGACTTAAGTACAAGTGGACTGACACTCTAACTTTCTATGATTTGTACCTCTCCTGTGAGTCAAGTTTTAGATTCCGATGGTTCACCTCAGGTTTGCTGTATCGCTTAAAGCTTCTTATTGACGATGAAACACAGAAATTGCATCCAAATTTAATACAAATGGCATAATGCCGACTTATTTACAAGGGGACTGACACTCTGACTTTCTATGTTATGAACCTCTCCTTTAAGTGGAGTTTTAGATTCCGATGCTTCACTTCAAGTTTACTGTACCCACTTGGACCTCCTTATTGACGATGAAACACAGAAATTCCATCCGAATTTAATACAAATGGCACAATGCCGACTTAAGTACAAGAGGACTGACACTCTCACTTTCTATGAGATGAACCTCTGCTGTGAGTCCAGTTTTAGATTCCGATGCTTCATTTCAGGTTTACTGGATACCTTGCACCTTCTTAGTGACGATGAAACACAGAAATTGCATCGGAATTACAAACAAAAGCCATAATGCCGACTTATACAAAACGCACAATGCCGACTTAAGTACAAGAGGACTGACAGTCTAACTTTCTATGATTTGAACCTCTCCTGTGAGTCCAGTTTTCAATACCGATGCTTCACTTCAGGTTTACTGTATTCCTTGGACCTTCTTATTGACGATGAAACACAGAAATTGCATCCGAATTTAATACAAAAGGCTGAATACCGACTTAAGTACAAGAGGAGTGACACTCTAACTTTCTATGAATTCATCCTCTACTGTGAGTGCAGTTTTAGATTCCGATGCTTCACTTCAGGTTTACTGTATACCTTGCACCTTCTTCCTGACGATGAGACATAGAAATTGCATTGGAACTTAATACAAAAGGCACAATGCCGACTTAAGTACAAGAGGAGTGACACTCTAACTTTCTATGATTTGATCCTCTGCTGTGAGTCCAGTTTTAGGTTCCGATGCTTCACTTCAGGTTTACTGTATCCCTTGGACCTTCTTAGTGACGATGAAACACAGAAACTGCATCCGAATTTAATACAAAAGGCACAATACCGACTTAAGTACAAGAGGAGTGACACTCTAAGTTTCTATGATTTGAACCTCTCCTGTGAGTCCAGTTTTAGATTCCGATGCTTCACGTCAGGTTTAGTGTATCCCTTCGAATTTCTTATTGAAGATGAAACACAGAAAATGCATCCCAATTTAATACAAATGGCACAATGCCGACTTAAGTACAAGAGGACGGACACTCTCACTTTCTATGATTTGAATCTCTCCTCTGAGTCCAGTTTTAGATTCCGATGCTTCACCTTAGGTTTACTGTATAACTTGCACCTTCTTATTGACGATGATGCACAGAAATTTTATCCGAATTTAATACAAAAGGCACAATGCCGACTTAAAAACAAGAGGAATGACATTCTAAATTTCTATGATTTGAACCTCTCCTGTGTGTCCAGTTTTAGATTCCGATGCTTCACTTCAGGTTTACTGTATCCCTTAGACCTTCTTACTGACGATGAAACACAGAAATTGCATCCGAATTGAATACAAAAGGCACAATACCGATTTAAGTACAAGAGGGGTGAGTCTCTAACTTTCTATGATTTGAACTTCTCCTGTGAGTCCAGTTTTGGATTCCGATGTTTCACTTCAGGTTTACTGTATCCCTTGCACCTTCTTATTAACGATGAAACACAGAAATTGCATCCGAATTTAATACAAATAGCACAATGCCGACTTAAGTACAAGAGGACTGACACTCTCATTTTCCATGATTTGAACCTCTCCTGGGAGTCCAGTTTTAGTTTCCAATGCTTCACTTCAGGTTTACTGTATACCTTGCACCTTCTTATTGACGATGAAACACAGAAATTGCATCGAAACTAAATTCAAAAGGCACAATACCGACTTAAGTACAAGAGGACTGACACTCTAACTTTCTATGATTTGAACCTCTCCTGTGAGTCCAGTTTTACATTCCGATCCTTCACTTCAGGTTTGCTGTATCTCTTGGACATTCTTATTGACGATGAAACACAGAAACTGCATCCGAATTTAATACAAATGGCATAATGCCGACGTATTTACAAGAGGACTGGCACTCTCACTTTCAATGTTTTCAACCTCTCCTTTGAGTCCAGTTTTAGATTCCGATGCTTCACTTCGGGTTTACGTACAGTAAACCTGAAGTGAAGCATCGGAATCTAAAACTGGACCCCCTTATTGACGATGAAACACAGAAATTCCATCCGAATTTAATACAAATGGCACAGTGCCGACTTAAGTACAAGAGGACTGACACTCTCACTCTCAATGATTTGAACCTCTCCTGTGAGTCCAGTTTTAGATTCCGATGCTTTACTTCAGGTTTACTGTATCCCATGGACCTTCTTATTGACGATGAAACACTAAAGGTGCATCGGAATTAAATACAAAAGGCACAATGCCGACTTAAGTACAAGAAGACTGACTCTTCTTACTGTGTCTGTTCAGAACCTTTCCTGTGAGAACAGTTTTAGATTCCGATACTTCACATCGGGATTACTGTATCCCTTGGGCCTTCTTATTGGCGATGAAACACACAAATTGCATCGGAATTAATTACAAGAGGCACAATGCCGACTTAAGTACAAGAAGAGTGACTTTTCTTACTGTCTATGCATTGTAAATTTCCTGTGAGACGAGTTTTAGAATCCGATGCTTCTCTTCAGGTTTTCTGTATCCCTTGGACCATCTTATTGACGATCAAACAATGATATTGCATCGGAATGAAAAACAAAAGGCACAATGCCGACATAAGTACTAGAGGACTAACACTTCTTACATTCTATGATTAGATCTTTTAATGTGAGACCAGTTATTGATTCCGATGCATCGCTTCAGGTTTACTGTATCCCTTGGATCTTCGCATTGACGATGAAACACAGTAATGGCACCGGATTTAAGTACAAAACACACAATGTCGACTTAAGTACAAGAGGACTGACTCTTCTTACTTTCTATGTTTTGAGCCTTTCCTGTGAGTCCAGTTTTAGATTCCGAAGTTTTACTTCAGGTTTACTGTATCCCTTGGTCCTTGTTTTTGGCGATGAAACGCAGAAATTGCATCGGAATTTAATACAAAAGGCAAAAATGCCTACTTAAGTACAAGAGGACTAACTCGGCTTACATTCTATTATTTGAGCCTTTCCTGTGAGACCAGTTTTAGATTTTGATGCTTCACTTCAGGTTTACTGTATCCCTCGGACCTTCTTATTGACGATGAAACACAAAAGTTGCATCGGAATTAAACACAACAGGCACATGCCGAATTAAGTACAAGAACACTGACACTACTTACTGTCTCTGTTCGGAACCTTTCCTGTGAGAACAGTTTCAGATTCCAATGCTCGACTTCAGGTTCACTGTATCCCTTGGACCCTCTTATTGACGATGAAACACAGATATTGCATCGGAATTAAAACTAAAAGTTACAATGGCGACTTAAGTACAAGAAGACTGACTCTTCTTACGGTCTATGTTTAGAATATTTCCTGTGAGACCAGTAGTAGATTCCGATGCTTCACATCAGGTTTACTGTATTCCTTGGTCCTTCTTATGGACGATGAAACACAGATATTGCATCGGAATCATATACAAAAGGCACAATGCCGACTTCAGTACAAGAAGACTGACTCTTGTTACTGTCTATGTTTTGAACCTTTAATGTGAGACCCGTTTTTGATTCTGATGCTTCATTTCAGGTTTACTGTATCCCTTGGACCTTCTTATTGACGATGAAACACAGAAATTGCATCGGAATAGATACAAAAAACACAATGCTGATTAATTACATGAAGACTGACTCTTCTTACTGTCTATGATTTGAATCTTGCCTGTGAGACCAGTTTTAGATTCCGATGCTTCTCTTCTGGTTTAATGTATCCCTTGGACCTTCTTATTGACGATGAAGCACAGAATCTGCATCGAAATGAAATACAAAAGGCACAATGCCGACTTAAGTACATGAAGACTGACTCTTCTTAACGTCTGAGTTTGAACCTTTCCTGTGAGAGCAGATTTAGATTCGGATGCTTCGCTTCAGGTTTACTGTATCCCTTGGACCTTCTTATTGGCGATAAAACACAGAAATTGCATCGAAATGAAATACAAAAGGCACAATGCCGACTTAAGTACATGAAGACAGACTCTTCTTAACGTCTATGTTTGAACCATTCCTGTGTGTCCAGTTTTAGATTCCGATGCTTCACTTCAGGTTTACTGTACCCCTTGGACCTTCTTATTGACGATGAAAGCCAGAAATTGCATCAGATTTACATACAAAAGTCACAATGCCAACTTAAGTACAAGTGTACTGACTGTAGTTACATCTATGATTTGAACCATCCCTGTGAGACCAGTTTTAGATTCCGACGCTTCACGTCAGGTTTACTGTATCCCCTGGACCTTCATATTGACGATGAAACACAGAATTTGCATCGGAATTAAATCGAAAAGGCACAATGCCGACTTAAGTACCTGAAGACTGACTCTTCTTACTGTCTATGATTTGAAAATTTCCTGTGAGACCAGTTTTGGATTCCGATGGTACACTTCAGGTTTACGGTATCCCTTGGACCTTCTTATTAACCATGAAACACAGAAATTGCGTCGGAATTATATACAAAAGGCACAACGCCGACTTACGTACAAGAAGACTGACTCTTCTGTCTATGATTTGAACCTTTACTGTGAGAGAAGTTTTACATTCCGATGCTTCACTTCAGGTTTACTGTAACCCTTGGACCTTCTTATTGACGATGAAACACAGAATTTGCATCGGAACTAAATACAAATGGCACAATGCCAACATAATCACAAGAAGACTGAACCTTCTCTCTGTCTATGTTTTGAACCTTTCCTGTGAGACCAGTTTTAGATTTCGATTCTTCACTTCAGGTTTACTGTATCCCTTGGACCTTCTTATTGACGATGAAACACGAAAGATGCATCGGAATTAAATACAAAGGGCACAATGCCGAATTAAGTACAAGAAGACTGACTCTTCTTACTGTGTCTGTTCTGAACCTTTCCTGTGAGAACAGCTTTAGATTCCCATACTTCACATCCGGTTTACTGTATCCCTTGGGCCTTCTTATTGGCGATGAAACACACAAATTGCATCGGAATTAATTACAAGAGGCACAATGCCGACTTAAGTACAAGAAGAGTGACTCTTCTTACTGTCTATGCATTGTACCTTTTCTGTGAGACCAGATTTAGAATCCGATGCTTCTCTTAAGGTTTTCTGTATCCCTTGGACCATCTTATTGACGATCAAACACAGAAATTGCATCGGAATTAAATACAAAAAGCCAATGCCGACCTAAGTACTAGAGAACTAACACTTCTTACATTCTATGATTAGAGCTTTTAATGTGAGACCAGTTTTAGATTCCGATGCATCACTTCAGGTTTACTGTATCCCTTGGAATTCGCATTGACGATGAAACACAGTAATGGCACCGGATTTAAATACAAATCACACAATGCGGACTTAAGTACAAGAGGACTGACTCTTCTTACTGTCTATGTTTTGAGCCTTTCCTGTGAGCCCAGTTTTAGACTCCGGGCTTTACTTCAGGTGTACTGTATCCCTAGGACCTTCTTATTGACGATGACACACAGAAATCGCATCGCAATTAAATACAAAAGGCTCAATGCCGACATAAGTACAGGAAGACTGACTCCTCTTACTGCCTATGTTTTGAACTTTTCCTGTGAGACCGGCTTTAGATTCCGATGCTTCACTTCAGGTTTACTGTATCCCTTGGACCTTGTTATTGACGATGAAACACAGATATTGCATCGGAATTAAATACAAAAGGCACAATCACGACTTAAGTACAAGAGGACTGACTCTTCTTACATTCTATGGTTTGAACCTTTCCTGTGATACCAGTTTTAGATTCCGATGCTTCACTTTGGGTTTACTGTAAACCTTAGACCTTCATATTGACTATGAAACACAGAAATTGCATCGGAATTAAATCCAAAAGGCACAATGCCGACTTAAGAACAAGAAGACTGACACTTCTTACTGTCTGCGTTCTGATCTTTTCCTGTGAGAACAGTTTTAGATTCCGACGCTTCACTTCAGTTTCAATGTCTCTCTGGGACCTTCTTATTGACAATGAAACACTGAAATTGAATCGGAATTAAATACAAATGGCACAATGCCAACTTAAGCGCAAGAAGACTGAAACTTCTCTTTGTCTATGTTTTGAACCTTTCCGGTGAGACGAGTTTTAGATTTCGATTCTTCACTTCAGGTTTACTGTATCCCATGGACCTTCTTATTGACGATGAAACACTAAAGGTGCTTCGGAATTAAATACAAAAGGCACAATGCCGACTTAAGTACAAGAAGACTGACTCTTCTTACTGTGTCTGTTCTGAACCTTTCCTGTGAGAACAGTTTTAGATTCCGATACTTCACATCAGGTTTACTGTATCCCTTGGGCCTTCTTATTGGCGATGAAACACACAAATTGCATCGGAATTAATAACAAGAGGCACAATGCCAACTTAAGTACAAGAAGAGTGACTCTTCTTACTGTCTATGCATTGTACCTTTCCTGTGAGACCAGATTTAGAATCCGATGCTTCTCTTCAGTTTTTCTGTATCCCTTGGACCTTTTTATTGACGATGAAGCACAGAATCTGCACCGAAATGAAATACAAAAGGCACAATGCCGACTTAAGTACATGAAGACTGACTGTTCTTAACGTCTGAGTTTGAACCTTTCCTGTGAGAGCAGATTTAGATTCGGATGCTTCACTTCAGGTTTACTGTATCCCTTGGACCTTCTTATTGACGATAAAACACAGAAATTGCATCGAAATGAAATACAAAAGGCACAATGCCGGTTTAAGTACATGAAAACAGACTCTTCTTAACGTCTATGTTTGAACCATTAATGTGTGACCAATTTTAGATTCCGATGCTTCACTTCAGGTTTACTGTATCCCTTGGACCCTCTTATTGACTTAAGTACAAGAAGAGTGACTCTTCTTACTGTCTATGCATTGTACCTTTCCTGTGAGACGAGATTTAGAATCCGATGCTTCTCTTCAGGTTTTCTGTACCCCTTGGACCTTTTTATTGACGATGAAGCACAGAATCTGCACCGAAATGAAATACAAAAGGCACAATGCCGACTTAAGTACATGAAGACTGACTCTTCTTAACGTCTGAGTTTGAACCTTTCCTGTGAGAGCAGATTTAGATTCGGATGCTTCACTTCAGGTTTACTGTATCCCTTGGACCTTCTTATTGGCGATAAAACACAGAAATTGCATCGAAATAAAATACAAAAGGCACAATGCCGGTTTAAGTACATGAAGACAGACTCTTCTTAACGTCTATGTTTGAACCATTAATGTGTGACCAGTTTTAGATTCCGATGCTTCACTTCAGGTTTACTGTATCCCTTGGACCTTCTTATTGGCGATAAAACACAGAGATTGCATCGGAGTTAATTACAAGGGGCACAATGCCGACTTAAGTACAAGAAGAGTGACTCTTCTTACTGTCTATGCATTGTACCTTTTCAGTGAGACCAGATTTAGAATCCGATGCTTCTCTTCAGGTTTTCTGTATCCCTTGGACCATCTTATTGACGATCAGACACAGAATTTGCAGCATAATTAAATACAAATGCACAATGCCGACCTAAGTAGTAGAGAACTAACACTTCTTACATTCTATGATTAGAGCTTTTAATGTGAGACCAGTTTTAGATTCCGATGCATCACTTCAGGTTCACTGTATCCCTTGGACCCTCTTATTGACGATGAAACACAGATATTGCATCGGAATTTTATACAAAAGGCACAATGCCGACTTAAGTACAAGAAGGCTGACTCTTCTTACTGTCTATGTTTTGAACCTTTAATGTGAGGCCCGTATTAGATTCTGATGCTTCATTTCAGGTTTACTGTATCCCTTGGACCTTCTTATTGACGATGAAACACAGATATTGCATCGGAATAGATACTAAAAACACAATGCTGACTTAATTACATGAAGACTGACACTTCTTACTGTCTATGTTTTGAATCTTGCGTGTGAGACCAGTTTTAGATTCCGATGCTTCTCTTCTGGTTTAATGTATCCCTTGCACTTTCTTATTGATGATGAAGCACAGAATCTGCATCGAAATGAAATACAAGAGGCACAATGCCGACTTAAGTACATGAAGACTGACTCTTCTTAACGTCTGAGTTGGAACCTTTCCTGTGAGAGCAGATTTAGATTCCGATGCTTCACTTCAGGTTTACTGTACCCCTTGGACCTTCTTATTGACGATGAAACACAGAAATTGCATCGGATTTAAATACAAAAGGCACAATGCCAACTTAAGTACAAGTGTACTGACTGTAGTTACATCTATGATTTGAACCATTCCTGTGAGACCAGTTTTAGATTCCGACGCTTCACGTCAGGTGTACTGTATCCCCTGGACCTTCATATTGACGATGAAACACAGAAAAGGTATCGGAATTAAATCTAAAAGGCACAATGCCGACTTAAGTACCTGAAGACTGACTCTTCTTACTGTCAATGTTTGAAAATTTCCTGTGAGACCAGTTTTGGATTCCGATGGTTCACTTAAGGTTTACGGTATCCCTTGGACCTTCTTATTGACCATGAAACACAGAAATTGCGTCGGAATTATATACAAAAGGCACAACGCCGACTTAAGTACAAGAAGACTGACTCTTCTGTCTATGATTTGAACCTTTACTGTGAGAGCAGTTTTACATTCCGATGCTTCACTTCAGGTTTACTGTAACACTAGGACCTTCTTATAGACGATGAAACACAGAATTTGCATCGGAATTAAATACAAATGGCACAATGCCAACATAAGCACAAGAAGACTGAAACTTCTCTCTGTCTACGTTTTGAACCTTTCCTGTGAGACCAGTTTTAGATTTCGATTCTTCACTTCAGGTTTACTGTATCCCTAGGACCTTCTTATTGACGATGAAACACAAAAGGTGCATCGGAATTAAATACAAAAGGCACAATGCCGAATTAAGTACAAGAAGACTGACTCTTCTTACTGTGTCTGTTCTGAACCTTTCCTGTGAGAACAGCTTTAGATTCCCATACTTCACATCAGGTTTACTGAGTCCCTTGGGCCTTCTTATTGGCGATGAAACACACAAATTGCATCGGAATTAATTACAAGAGGCACCATGCCGACTTAAGTACAAGAAGAGTGACTCTTCTTACTGTCTATGCATTGTACCTTTTCTGTGAGACCAGATTTAGAATCCGATGCTTCTCTTCAGGTTTTCTGTATCCCTTGGACCATCTTATTGACGATCAAACACAGAAATTGCATCGGAATTAAATACAAAAGGCACAATGCTGACCTAAGTACTAGAGAACTAACACTTCTTACATTCTATGATTAGAGCTTTTAATGTGAGACCAGTTTTAGATTCCGAAGCATCACTTCAGGTTTACTGTACCCCTTGGACTTCGCATTGACGATGAAACACAGTAATGGCACCGGATTTAAATACAAATCACACAATGCCGACTAGAGTACAAGAGGACTGACTCTTCTTACTGTCTATGTTTTGAGCCTTTCCTGTGAGCCCAGTTTTTGACTCCGAAGCTTTACTTCAGGTATACTGTATCCCTAGGACCTTCTTATTGATGATGACACTAGAAATCGCATCGCAATTAAATACGAAAAGCTCAATGCCGACATAAGTACAGGAAGACTGACTCCTCTTACTGCCTATGCTTTGAACTTTTCCTGTGAGACCGGCTTTAGATTCCGATGCTTCACTTCAGGTTTACTGTATCCCTTGGACCTTGTTATTGACGATGAAACACAGATATTGCATCGGAATTAAATACAAAAGGCACAATCACGACTTAAGTACAAGAGGACTGACTCTTCTTACATTCTATGGTTTGAACCTTTCCTGTGATACCAGTTTTAGTTTCCGATGCTTCACTTCGGGTTTACTGTAAACCTTAGACCTTCATATTGACTATGAAACACAGAAATTGCATCGGAATTAAATCCAAAAGCCACAATGCCGACTTAAGAACAGGAAGACTGACACTTCTTACTGTGTGCGTTCTGAACTTTTCCTGTGATAACAGTTTTAGATTCCGATGCTTTACTTCAGGTTTACTGTATCCCTTAGACTTTTTTATTGACGATGAAACACAGAAATTGCATCGGAATTAAATACAAAGGGCACAATGCTGACTTAAGTACATGAAGACTGACTCTTCTTTACGTCTGAGTTTGAACCTTTCCTGTGAGAGCAGCTTTAGATTCGGATGCTTCACTTCAGGTTTACTGTATCCCTTGGACCTTGTTATTGGCGATAAAACACAGAAATTGCATCGAAATGAAATACAAAAGGCACAATGCCGGTTTAAGTACATGAAGCCAGACTCTTCTTAACGTCTATGTTTGAACCATTAATGTGTGACCAGTTTTAGATTCCGATGCTTCACTTCAGGTTTACTGTATCCCTTGGACCTTCTTATTGACTTAAGTACAAGAAGAGTGACTCTTCTTACTGTCTATACATTGTACCTTTCCTGTGAGACGAGATTTAGAATCCGATGCTTCTCTTCAGGTTTTCTGTATCCCTTGGACCTTTTTATTGACGATGAAGCACAGAATCTGCACCGAAATGAAATACAAAAGGCACAATGCCGACTTAAGTACATGAAGACTGACTCTTCTTAACGTCTGAGTTTGAACCTTTCCTGTGAGAGCAGATTTAGATTCGGATGCTTCACTTCAGGTTTACTGTATCCCTTGGACCTTCTTATTGGCGATAAAACACAGAAATTGCATCGAAATGAAATACAAAAGGCACAATGCCGGTTTAAGTACATGAAGACAGACTCTTCTTAACGTCAATGTTTGAACCATTAATGTGTGACCAGTTTTAGATTCCGATGCTTCACTTCAGGTTTACTGTATCCCTTGGACCTTCTTATTGGCGATAAAACACAGAGATTGCATCGGAGTTAATTACAAGGGGCACAATGCCGACTTAAGTACAAGAAGAGTGACTCTTCTTACTGTCTATGCATTGTACCTTTTCTGTGAGACCAGATTTAGAATCCGATGCTTCTCTTCAGGTTTTCTGTATCCCTTGGACCATCTTACTGACGATCAAACACAGAATTTGCAGCATAATTAAATACAAAAGGCACAATGCCGACCTAAGTACTAGAGAACTAACACTTCTTACATTCTATGATTAGAGCTTTTAATGTGAGACCAGTTTTAGATTCCGATGCATCACTTCAGGTTTACTGTATCCCTTGGACCTTCTTATTGACGATGAAACACAAAAGTTGCATCGGAATTAAATACAACAGGCACAATGCTGACTTAAGTACATGAAGACTGACTCTTCTTAACGTCTGAGTTGGAACCTTTCCTGTGAGAGCAGATTTAGATTCGGATGCTGCGCTTCAGGTTTACTGTATCCCTTGGACCTTCTTATTGGCGATGAAACACACTAATTGCATCGGAATTAATTACAAGAGGCACAATGCCGACTTAAGTACAAGAAGAGTGAGTCTTCTTACTGTCTATGCATTGTACCTTTCCTGTGAGACCTGATTTAGAATCCGATGCTTCTCTTCAGGTTTTCTGTATCCCTTGGACCATCTAATTGACGATCAAACACAGATATTGCATCGGAATGAAAAACAAAAGGCACAATGCCGACCTAAGTACTAGAGGACTAACACTTCTTACATTCTATGATTAGAGCTTTTAATGGGAGACCAGTTATTGATTCCGATGCATCGCTTCAGGTTTACTGTATCCCTTGGATCTTCGCATTGACGATGAAACACAGTAACGGCACCGGATTTAAATACAAAACACACAATGTCGACCTAAGTACAAGAGGACTGATTCTTCTTACTGTCTATGTTTAGAGCCTTTCCTGTGAGTCCAGTTTTAGATTCCGAAGTTTTACTTCAGGTTTACTGTATCCCTCGACTTCTTATTGACGATGAAACACAAAAGTTGCATCGCAATTAAATACAACAGGCACATGCCGAATTAAGTACAAGAACACTGACACTTCTTACTGTCTCTGTTCGGAACCTTTCCTGTGAGAACAGTTTTAGATTCCGATGCTCGACTTCATGTTCACTGTACCCCTTGGACCCACTTATTGACGATGAAACACAGATATTGCATCGGAATTAAAACTAAAGGTACAATGCCGACTTAAGTACAAGAAGACTGACTCTTCTTACTGTCTATGTTTAGAATATTTCCTGTTAGACCAGTAGTAGATTCCGATGCTTCACATCAGGTTTACTGTATTCCTTGGTCCTTCTTATGGACGATGAAACACAGATATTGCATCGGAATTATATACAAAAGGCACAACGCCGACTTAAGTACAAGAAGACTGACTCTTCTTACTGTCTATGTTTTGAACCTTTAATGTGAGAACCGTATTAGATTCTGATGCTTCATTTCAGGTTTACTGTATCCCTTGGACCTTCTTATTGACGATGAAACACAGAAATTGCATCGGAATAGATACAAAAAACACAATGCTGACTTAATTACATGAAGACTGACTCTTCTTACTGTCTATGATTTGAATCTTGCGTGTGAGACCAGTTTTAGATTCCGATGCTTCTCTTCTGGCTTAATGTATCCCTTGGACTTTCTTATTGACGATGAAGCACAGAATCTGCATCGAAATGAAATACAAAAGGCACAATGCCGACTTAAGTACATGAAGACAGACTCTTCTTAACGTCTGAGTTTGAACCTTTCCTGTGAGAGCAGATTTAGATTCGGATGCTTCGCTTCAGGTTTACTGTATCCCTTGGACCGCGATAAAACACAGAAATTGCATCGAAATGAAATACAAAAGGCACAATGCCGACTTAAGTACATGAAGACAGACTCTTCTTAACGTCTATGTTTGAACCATTCCTGTGTGACCAGTTTTAGGTTCCGATGCTTCACTTCAGGTTTACTGTACCCCTTGGACCTTCTTATTGACGATGAAACACAGAAATTGCATCGGATTTAAATACAAAAGGCACAATGCCAACTTAAGTCCAAGTGTACTGACTGTAATTACATCTATGATTTGAACCATTCCTGTGAGACCAGTTTTAGATTCCGACGCTTCACGTCAGGTGTACTGTATCCCCTGGAACTTCATATTGACGATGAAACACAGAAATTGCATCGGAATTAAATCTAAAAGGCACAATGCCGACTTAAGTACCTGAAGACTGACTCTTCTTACTGTCTATGTTTTGAAAATTTCCTGTGAGACCAGTTTTGGATTGCGATGGTTCACTTCAGGTTTACGGTATCCCTTGGACCTTCTTATTGACCATGAAACACAGAAATTGCGTCGGAATTATATACAAAAGGCACAACGCCGACTTAAGTACAAGAAGACTGACTCTTCTGTCTATGATTTGAACCTTTACTGTGAGAGCAGTTTTACATTCCGATGCTTCACTTCAGGTTTACTGTAACCCTAGGACCTTCTTATAGACGATGAAACACAGAATTTGCATCGGAATTAAATACAAATGGCACAATGCCAACATAAGCACAAGAAGACTGAACCTTCTCTCTCTCTATGTTTTGAACCTTTCCTGTGAGACCAGTTTTAGATTTCGATTCTTCACTTCAGGTTTTCTGTATCCCTTGGACCTTCTTATTGACGATGAAACACAAAAGGTGCATTGAATTAAATACAAAAGGCACAATGCCGAATTAAGTACAAGAAGACTGACTCGTCTTACTGTGTCTGTTCTGAACCTTTCCTGTGAGAACAGCTTTAGATTCCCATACTTCACATCAGGTTTACTGAGTCCCTTGGGCCTTCTAATTGGCGAGGAAACACACAAATTGTATCGGAATTCATTACAAGAGGCACAATGCCGACTTAAGTACAAGAAGAGTGACTCTTCTTACTGTCTATGCGTTGTACCTTTTCTGTGAGACCAGATTTAGAATCCGATGCTTCTCTTCAGGTTTTCTGTATCCCTTGGACCATCTTATTGACGATCAAACACAGAAATTGCATCGGAATTAAATACAAATGGCACAATGCCGACCTAAGTACTAGAGAACTAACACTTCTTACATTCTATTATTAGTGCTTTTAACGTGAGACCAGTTTTAGATTCCGAAGCATCACTTCAGGTTTACTGTACCCCTTGGATTTCGCATTGACGATGAAACACAGTAATGGCACCGGATTTAAATTCAATTCACACAATGCCGACTTAAGTACAAGAGGACTGACTCTTCTTACTGTCTATGTTTTGAGCCTTTCCTGTGAGCCCAGTTTTAGACTCCGAAGCTTTACTTCAGGTATACTGTATCCCTAGGACCTTCTTATTGACGATGACACACAGAAATCGCATCGTAATTAAATACAAAAGGCTCAATGCCGACATAAGTACAGGAAGACTGACTCCTCTTACTGCCTATGTTTTGAACTTTTCCTGTGAGACCGGCTTTAGATTCCGATGCTTCACTTCAGCTTTACTGTATCCCTTGGACCTTGTTATTGACGATGAAACACAGAAATTGCATCGGAATTAAATACAAAGGGCACAATGCTGACTTAAGTACATGAAGACTGACCCTTCTTACTGTCTATGTTATGAACTTTGCCTGTGAGACCAGTTTTAGATTCCGACGCTTCACTTCAGTTTCAATGTATCCCTTGGACCTTCTTATTGACAATGAAACACAGAAATCGAATCGGAATTAAATACAAATGGCACAATGCCAACTTAAGCGCAAGAAGACTGAATCTTCTCTCTGTCTATGTTTTGAAAATTTCCGGTGAGACCAGTTCTAGATTTCGATTCTTCACTTCAGGTTTACTGTATCCCATGGACCTTCTTATTGACGATGAAACACTAAAGGTGCATCGGAATTAAATACAAAAGGCACAATGCCGAATTAAGTACAAGAAGACTGACTCTTCTTACTGTGTCTGTTCTGAACCTTTCCTGTGAGAACAGTTTTAGATTCCGATACTTCACATCAGGTTTTACTGTATCCCTTGGGCCTTCTTATTGGCGATGAAAAACACAAATTGCATCGGAATTAATTACAAGAGGCACAATGCTGACTTAAGTACAAGAAGAGTGACTCTTCTTACTGTCTATGCATTGTACCTTTCCTGTGAGACCAGATTTAGGATCCGATGCTTCTCTTCAGGTTTTCTGTATCCCTTGGACCATCTTATTGACGATCAAACACAGATATTGCATCGGAATGAAAAACAAATGGCACAATGCCGACCTAAGTACTAGAGGACTAACACTTCTTACATTCTATGATTAGATCTTTTAATGTGAGACCAGTTATTGATTCCGAAGCATCGCTTCAGGTTTACTGTATCCCTTGGATCTTCGCATTGACGATGAAACACAGTAATGGCACCGGATTTAAATACAAAACACACAATGTCGACTTAAGTACAAGAGGACTGACTCTTCTTGCTGTCTATGTGTTGAGCCTTTCCTGTGAGTGCAGTTTTAGATTCCGAAGTTTTACTTCAGGTTTACTGTATCCCTTATTCCTTCTTTTTGACGATGAAACGCAGAAATTGCATCGGAATTTAATACAAAAGGCAAAAATGCCAACCTAAGCACAAGAGGAGTAACTCGGCTTACATACTATGATTTGAGCCTTTCCTGTGAGACCAGTTTTAGATTCCGATGCTTCTCTTCTGGTTTAATGTTTCCCTTGGACCTTCTTATTTACGATGAAGCACAGAATCTGCACCGAAATGAAATACAAAAGGCACAATGCCGACTTAAGTACATGAAGACTGAGTCTTCTTAACGTCTGAGTTTGAACCTTTCCTGTGAGAGCAGATTTAGATTCGGATGCTTCACTTCAGGTTTACTGTATCCCTTGGACCTTCTTATTGGCGATAAAACACAGAAATTGCATCGAAATGAAATACAAAAGGCACAATGCCGACTTAAGTACATGAAGACAGACTCTTCTTAACGTCTATGTTTGAACCACTCCTGTGTGACCTGTTTTAGATTCCGATGCTTCACTTCAGGTTTACTGTATCCCTTGGACCTTCTTATTGACGATAACACACAGAATTTGCATCGGAATTAAATACAAAACGCACAATGCCGACTTAAGTACAAGAAGACTGACTCTCTTTACAGTCTCTGATTTGTACCTTTCCTGTGGGACCAGTTTTAGATTCCGATGCTTCTCTCCAGGTTTACTGTATCCCTTGGACCTTCATATTGACGAACCAGCACAGAAATTGCACCGGAATTAAATACAAAAGGCACAATGCCGACTTAAATACAAGTGGACTAACTGTTCTTACATTCTATGATTCGAGCCTTTCCTGTGAGACCAGTTTTAGAATATAGTTGCTTCACCTCAGTTTTACTGTAACCCCTGGACCTTCTTATTGGCGATGAAACACCGGAACTGCATCGGAACTAATTACAAGAGGCACAATGCCGACTTAAGTACAAGAAGAGTGACTCTTCTTATTGTCTATGCGTTGTACCTTTCCTGTGAGTCCAGATTTAGAATCCGATGCTTCTCTTCAGGTTTTCTGTATCCCTTGGACCATCTTATTGACGATCAAACCCAGAAATTGCATCGGAATTAAATACAAAAGGAACAATGCCGACCGAAGTACTAGAGAACTAACACTTCTTACATTCTATGATTAGAGCTTTTAATGTGAGACCAGTTTTAGATTCCGCAGCATCACTTCAGGTGTACTGTACCCCTTGGACGTCGGATTGTCGATGAAACACAGGAATGGTACCGGATTTAAATACAATTCACACAATGACGACTTAAGTCCAAGAGGACTGACTCTTCTTACTGTCTATGTTTTGAGCCTTTCCTGTGAGCCCAGTTTTAGACTCCGAAGCTTTACTTCAGGTATACTGTATCCCTAGGACCTTCTTATTGACGATGACACACAGAAATCGCATCGTAATTAAATACAAAAGGCTCAATGCCGACATAAGTACAGGAAGACTGACTCCTCTTACTGCCTATGTTTTGAACTTTTCCTGTAAGACCGGCTTTAGATTCCGATGCTTCACTTTAGGTTTACTGTATCCCTTGGGCCTTGTTATTGACGATGAAACACAGATATTGCATCGGAATTAAATACAAAAGGCACAATCACGACTTAAGTACAAGAGGACTGACTCTTCTTACATTCTATGGTTTGAACCTTTCCTGTGATACCAGTTTTAGATTCCGATGCTTCACTTCGGGTTTACTGTAAACCTTGGACCTTCATATTGACTATGAAACACAGAAATTGCATCGGAATTAAATCCAAAAGGCACAATGCCGACTTAAGTACAAGAAGACTGACACTTCTTACTGTCTGCGTTCTGAACTTTTCCTGTGAGAACAGTTTTAGATTCCGATGCTATACTTCAGGTTTACTGTATCCCTTAGACATTCTTATTGACGATGAAACACAGAAATTGCATCGGAATTAAATACAAAGGGCACAATGCCGACTTAAGTACATGAAGACTGACTCTTCTTAACGTCTATGTTTGAACCATTCCTGTGTGACCAGTTTTAGGTTCCGATGCTTCACTTCAGGTTTACTGTACCCCTTGGACCTTCTTATTGACGATGAAACACAGAAATTGCATCGGATTTAAATACAAAAGGCACAATGCCAACTTAAGTCCAAGTGTACTGACTGTAATTACATCTATGATTTGAACCATTCCTGTGAGACCAGTTTTAGATTCCGACGCTTCACGTCAGGTGTACTGTATCCCCTGGACCTTCATATTGACGATGAAACACAGAAATTGCATCGGAATTAAATCTAAAAGGCCCAATGCCGACTTAAGTACCTGAAGACTGACTCTTCTTACTGTCTATGTTTTGAAAATTTCCTGTGAGACCAGTTTTGGATTGCGATGGTTCACTTCAGGTTTACGGTATCCCTTGGACCTTCTTATTGACCATGAAACACAGAAATTGCGTCGGAATTATATACAAAAGGCACAACGCCGACTTAAGTACAAGAAGACTGACTCTTCTGTCTATGATTTGAACCTTTACTGTGAGAGCAGTTTTACATTCCGATGCTTCACTTCAGGTTTACTGTAACCCTAGGACCTTCTTATAGACGATGAAACACAGAATTTGCATCGGAATTAAATACAAATGGCACAATGCCAACATAAGCACAAGAAGACTGAACCTTCTCTCTCTCTATGTTTTGAACCTTTCCTGTGAGACCAGTTTTAGATTTCGATTCTTCACTTCAGGTTTTCTGTATCCCTTGGACCTTCTTATTGACGATGAAACACAAAAGGTGCATGGAATTAAATCGTCTTGTGCCTTTTGTATTAAATTCGGATGCAATTTCTGTGTTTCATCGTCAATAAGAAGGTGCAAGGGATACAGAAAACCTGAAGTGAAGCATCGGAATCTAAAACTGGACTCACAGGAGAGGTTCAAATCATAGAAAGTGAGAGTGTCAGACCTCTTGTACTTAAGTTGGCATTGTGCCTTTTGTATTAAATTCGGATGCAATTTCTGTGTTTCATCATCAATAAGAAGGTCCATGGAATACAGTAAAACTGAAGTGAAGCATCGGAATCTAAAACTGGACTCACAGCAGAGGTTCAAATCATAGAAAGTGAGAGTGTCAGTCCTTATGCACTTAAGTTGGCATTGTGTCTTTTGAATTTAATTCCGATGCAATTTCTGCGTTCCATCGTCAATAAGAAGGTCCAAGGTACACTGTAAATCCGAAGTAAAGCCCGCAATCTAATCTGGACTCACAGGAGAGGTTCAAATCATACAAAGTGGGACTGTCAGTCCACTTGTACTTAAGGCGGCATTGTGTCTTTTGTATAAAAGTCGGATGCAATTTCTGTGTTTCATTGTCAATAAGAAGGTCCAAGGTATACAGTATACCTGAAGTGAAGCATCAGAATCTGAAACTAGACTCACAGGAGAGGTTCAAATAACAAAAAGTTAGAGTGTCAGTCCTCTAGTACTTAAGTCGGCACTGTGCCCTTTGTAATCAATTCGGATGCAAACTCTGTGTTTCATCGTCAATACGAAGGTCCAAGGGATACAGTAAACCTGAAGTGAAGCATCGGAATCTAAAACTGGACTCACAGGAGAGGTTCAATTCATAGAAAGTGAGACTGTCAGTACTCTTGTACGTAAGTCGCCATTGTGCCTTCTGTATTAAATTCGGATGCAATTTCTGTGTTCCATTGTCAATAAGAAGGTCCAAGGTATACAGTATACCTGAAGTCAAGCATCCGTATCTAAAACTGGACTCACAGGAGAGGTTCAAATCATAGAAAGTTAGAGTGTCAGTCCTCATGCACTTAAGTCGGCATTGTGCCTTCTGTATTAAATTCGGATGCAATTTCATATGCTTCATCGTCAATAAGAAGGTCCAAGGGATACAATAAACCTGATGTGAAGCATCGGAATCTAAAACTGGACTCACAGGAGAGGTTCAAGTCATAGAGAGTTAGAGTATCACTCCTCTTGTACTTACGTCGGTATTGTGCCCTTTGTATTAAATTCGGATGCAATTTCTGTGTTTCACCGTCAATTAGAAGGTCCAACGGATACAGTAAATCTAAAGTGAAGCATCGGAATCATAAATTGGACTCACAGGAGAAGTTCAAATCATAGAAAGTTAGAGTGTCAGCCCTCTTTTACTTAGGTCGAAATTGTTCCTTTTGTATAAAATTCGGATGCAATCTGTGTTTCATCGTCAATAAGAAGGTGCAAGGTATACAGTAAACCTGAAGTGAAGCATCGGAAACTAAAACTGGACTCAAAAGAGAGGTTCAAATCATAGAAAGTTAGAGTGTCAGTCCTCTTGTACTTCAGTCGGCATTGTGCCTTTTGAATTTAATTCCGATGCAATTTCTGTGTTTCATCGTCAATAAGAAGGTCCAAGGTATACAGTAAACCTGAAGTGAAGCATTGGAATCTAAAACTGGACTCACAGGAGAGGTTCAAATCATAGAAAGTTAGATCGTCAGTCCTCTTGTACTTAAGCCGGTTTTGTGCTTTTTGTATGAAATTCGCATGCAATATCTATGTTTCATCGTCAACAAGAAGGTCCAAGCGATACAGTAAACCTTAAGTGAAGCATCGGAATCTAAATCTGGACTCACAGGAGAGGTTCAAATCATTGAAAGTTAAAGTGTCAGTCCTCTAGTACTTAGGTCGGCATTCTGCCTTTTGTATTAAATTTTGATGCAATTTAGATGTTTCCTCGTCAATAAGAAGGTGCAAGGTATACAGTAAACCTGAAGTGAAGCATCGGAATCTAAAACTGGACTCACAGGAGAGGTTCAAATCATAGAAGCTTAAAGTGTCAGTCCTCTTGTACTTAGGTCGGCATTCTGCCATTTGTATTAAATTCGGATGCAATTTAGGTGTTTCTTCGTCAATAAGAAGGTGCACGGTATACAGTAACCCTGAAGTGAAGCATCGGAATCTAAAACTGGACTCAAAGGAGAGGTTAAAATCATTGAAGGTTAGAGTGTCAGTCCTCTTGTACTTAAGTCGGCATTGTGCCTTTTGTATTAAATTTGGATGCAATATCTGTGTTTCATCGTCAATAAGATGATGCAAGGTATACAGTAAACCTCAAGTGAAGCATCGGAGTCAAAAACTGGACTCACAGGAGAGGCTCAATTGATAGAAAGTTAGAGTGTCAGTCCTCTTGTACTTCAGTCAGCATTGTGCCTTTTGTATTAAATTTGGATGCAATATCTGTGTTTCATCGTCCATAAGAAGGTCCAAGGGATACACTAAACCTGAAGTGAAGCACGGAACCTAAATCTGGATTCACAGGAAAGGTTCAAATCATAGAAAGTTAGAGTGTCAGTCCTCTTGTACTTAGGACGGCATTCTGCCTTTTGTATTAAATTCGGATGCAATTTATGTGTTTCATCGTCAATACGAAGGTGCAAGGTACACAGTAAACCTGAAGTGAAGCATCGATATCTAAAACTGGACTCAAAGGAGAGGTTCAAATCATAGAAAGATAGAGTGTCAGTCCTCTTGTACTTAAGTCGGCATTGTGCCTTTAGTATTAAATTCGGATGCAATTTCTGTGTTTCATCGTCAATAAGAAGGTCCAAGGAATACAGTAAACTTGAAGTGAAACATCGGAATCTAAAACTGGACTCACAGGAGAGGTTCAATTATAGAAAGTTAGAGTGTCAGTCCTCTTGTACTTAAGTCGGCATTGTGCCTTTTGAATTTAATCCCAATGCAATTTCTGTGTTCCATCGTCAATAAGAAGGTGCAAGGTATACAGTAAACCTGAAGTGAAGCGTCGGAATCTAAAACTGGACTCACAGGAGGGGTTCAAATCATAGAAAGTGAAAGCGTCAATCCTCGTTTACTACAGTCGGCATTGTGCCTTTTGTATTAAATTCGGATGCAATTTTTGTGTTTCATCGTCAATACGAAGGTGCAAGGCACACACTAAACCCGAAGTGAAGCCCGGAACCTAAATCTGGATTCACAGGAAAGGTTTAAATCATAGAAAGTTAGAGTGTCAGTCCTCATGCACTTAAGTCGGCATTGTGCCTTTTGAATTTAATTCCGATGCAATTTCTGTGTTCCATCGTCAATAAGAAGGTCCATGGTATACAGTAAACCCGAAGTGAAGCATCGGAATCTGAAACTGGTCTCACAGGAGAGGTTCAAATCATAGAAAGTTAGCGTGTCAGTCCTCTAGTACTTACGTCGGCATTGTGCCTTTTGCATTACATTTGGATGCAATTTCTGGGTTTCATCGTCAATAAGAAGGTGCAAGGGATACAGTAAACCTGAAGTAAAGCATCGAAATCTAAAACTGGACTCACAGGAGAGGTTCAAATCATAGAAAGTAAGACTGTCAGTTCTCTTGTACTTAAGTCGGCATTGTGCATTTTGTATTAAATTCGGATGCAATTTCTGTGTTTCATTGTCAATAAGAGGGTCCAAGGTATACAGTATTCCTGAAGTGAAGCATCAGAATCTAAAACTGGACACACAGGAGAGGTTCAAATCTTAGAAAGTTAGAGTGTCAGTCCTCTTGTACTTAGGTCGGCATTGTGCCTTTTGTATTTAATTCGGATGCAATTTCTGTGTTTCATCGTCAATAAGAAGGTGCAAGGGATACAGTAAACCTGAAGTGAAGCATCAGAATCTAAAACTGGACTCACAGGAGAGGTTCATATCACAGAGAGTGAGAGTGTCAGTCCTCTTGTACTTAAGTCGGCATTGTGCCATTTGTATTAAATTTGGATGCAATATCTGTGTTTCATCGTCCATAAGAAGGTCCAAGGGACACATTAAACCCGAAGTGAAGCACGGAACCTAAATATGGATTCACAGGAAAGGTTCAAATCATGTAAAGTTAGAGTGTCAGTCCTCTTGTACTTAGGTCGGCATTCTACCTTTTGTATTAAATTCGGATGCTATTTAGGTGTTTCATCGTCAATAAGAAGGTGCAAGATATACAGTAAACCTGAAGTGAAGCATCGGAATTTAAAACTGGACTCAAAGGAGAACTTCAAATCATAGAAAGTTAGAGTGTCAGTCCTCTTGTACTTAAGTCGGCATTGTGCCTTTTGAATTTAATCCCGATGCAATTTCTGTGTTCCATCGTCAATAAGAAAGTGCAAGGTATACAGTAAACCTGAAGTGAAGCGTCGGAATCTAAAACTGGACTCACAGGAGGGGTTCAAATCATATAAAGTGAGACTGTCAGTCCTCTTGTACTAAAGTCGGCATTGTGCCTGTTGTATTAAATTCGGATGCAATTTCTGTGTTTCATTGTCAATAAGAAAGTCCAAGGTATACAGTATACCTGAAGTGAAGCATGAGAATCTAAAACTGGACTCTCAGGAGAGGTTCACATCATAGAAAGTTAGAGTGTCAATCCTCTAGTACTTAATCCGGCATTGTGCCTTTTGTATTCAAATCGAATGCAAACTTTGTGTTTCATCGTCAATAAGAATGTCCAAGGGATTGAGTATACCTGAGGAGAAGCATCGGAATTAAAACTGGACTCAAAGGAGAGGTTCAAAACATAGAAAGTGCGAGTGTCAGTCCTCTTGTACTTAAGTCGGCATTGTGCCTTTTGTATTGAATTCCGATGCAAACTCTGTGTTTCATCGTCAATAAGAAGGTGCAAGGTATACAGTAAACCTAAAGTGAAGCATCGGAATCTAAAACTGGACTCAAAGGAGAGGTTCAAATCATTGAAAGTTAGAGTGTGAGTCCTCTTGTACTTAGGTCGGCATTCTGCCTTTTGTATTAAATTCGGTTGCAATTTAGGTGTTTCATCGTCAATAAGAAGGTGCAAGGTATACAGTAAACCTGAAGTGAAGCATCGGAATTTAATACTGGACTCAAAGGAGAAGTTCAAATCATAGAAAGTTAGAGTGTCAGTCCTCTTGTACTTAAGTCGGCATTGTGCCTTTTGAATTTAATCCCGATGCAATTTCTGTGTTTCATCGCCAATAAGAAGGTACAAGGGATACAGTAAACCTGAAGTGAAGCATCGGAATCTAAAACTTTATTCACAGGAGAGGTTCAAATCATAGAAAGTGAGAGTGTCAGACCTCTTGTACTTAAATTGGCATTGTGCCTTTTGTATTAAATTCGGATGCAATTTCTGAGTTTCATCATGAATAAGAAGGTCCAAGGGATACAGTTAACCTGAAGTAAAGCATCGGAATCTAAAACTGGACTCACAGGAGAGGTTCAAATCATAGAAAGTTAGAGTGTCAGTCCTCTAGTACTTAGGTCGGCATTGTGCCTTTTGTATTATATTCGGATGCAATTTAGGTGTTTCATAGTCAATTAGAAGCTGCAAGGTATACAGAAAACCTGAAGTGAAGCATCGGAATCTAAAACTGGACTCACAGGAGAGGTTCATAACACAGAGAGTGAGAGTGTCAGTCCTCTTGTACTTAAGTCGGCATTGCGCCTTTTGTAGTAAATTTGGATGCAATATCTGTGTTTCATCGTCCATAAGAAGGTCCAAGGGATACACTAAACCCGAAGTGAAGCACGGAACCTAAATCTGGATTCACAGGAAAGGTTCAAATCATAGAAAGTTAGAGTGTCAGTCCTCTTGTACTTAGGTCGGCATTCTGCCTTTTGTATTAAATTCGGATGCAATTTCGGTGTTTCATCGTCAATACGAAGGTGCAAGGTACACAGTAAACCTGAAGTGAAGCATCGGAATCTAAAACTGGACTCACAGGAGAGGTTCAATTATAGAAAGTTAGAGTGTCAGTCCTCTTGTACTTAAGTCGACATTGTGCCTTTTGAAATTAATTCCGATGCAATTTCTATGTTCCATCGTCAATAAGAAGGTCCAAGGTATACAGTAAACCCGAAGTGAAGCATCGGAATCTAAAACTGGTCTCACAGGAGTGGTTCAAATCATAGAAAGTTAGCGTGTCAGTCCTCTAGTACTTACGTCGGCATTGTGCCTTTTGTATTATATTTGGATGCAATTTAGATGTTTCATCGACCATGAAAAGGTGCAAGGTATACAGTAAACCTGAAGTGAAGCATCGGAATCTAAAACTGGACTCACAGGAGAGGTTCAAATCATAGAAAGTAAGACTGTCAGTTCTCTTGTACTTAAGTCGGCATTGTGCATTTTGTATTAAATTTGGATGCAATTTCTGTGTTTCATTGTCAATAAGAAGGTCCAAGGTATACAGTATACCTGAAGTGAAGCATCAGAATGTAAAACTGGACACACAGGAGAGGTTCAAATCATAGAAAGTTAGAGTGTCAGTCCTCTTGTACTTAGGTCGGCATTGTACCTTTTGTATTTAATTCGGATGCATTTTCTGTGTTTCATCGTCAATAAGAAGGTGCAAGGGATACAGTAAACCTGAAGTGAAGCATCGGAATCTAAAACTGGACTCACAGGAGAGGTTCATATCACAGAGAGTGAGAGTGTCAGTCCTCTTGTACTTAAGTCGGCATTGTGCTTTTGTATTAAATTTGGATGCAATATCTGTGTTTCATCGTCCATAAGAAGGTCCAAGGGATACATTAAACCCGAAGTGAAGCACGGAACCTAAATATGGATTCACAGGAAAGGTTCAAATCATATAAAGTTAGAGTGTCAGTCCTCTTGTACTTAGGTCGGCATTCTGCCTTTTGTATTAAATTCGGATGCAATTTAGGTGTTTCATCGTCAATAAGAAGGTGCAAGGTATACAGTAAACCTGAAGTGAGGCATCGGAATTTAAAACTGGACTCAAAGGAGAAGTTCAAATCATAGAAAGTTAGAGTGTCAGTCCTCTTGTACTTAAGTCGGCATTGTGCCTTTTGAATTTAATCCCGAAGCAATTTCTGTGTTCCATCGTCAATAAGAAGGTGCAAGGTATACAGTAAACCTGAAGTGAAGCGTCGGAATCTAAAACTGGACTCACAGGATGGGTTCAAATCATATAAAGTGAGACTGTCAGTCCTCTTGTACTAAAGTCGGCATTGTGCCTTTTGTATTAAATTCGGATGCAATTTCTGTGTTTCATTGTCAATAAGAAGGTCCAAGGTATACAGTATACCTGAAGTGAAGCATGAGAATGTAAAACTGGACTCACAGGAGAGGTTCACATCATAGAAAGTTAGAGTGTCAGTCCTCTAGTACTTAAGTCGGCATTGTGCCTTTTGTATTCAAATCGAGTGCAAACTCTGTGTTTCATCGTCAATAAGAATGTCCAAGGGATAGAGTATACCTGAGGAGAAGCATCGGAATTAAAACTGGACTCAAAGGAGAGGTTCAAAACATAGAAAGTGAGAGTGTCAGTCCTCTTGTACTTAAGTGGGCATTGTGCCTTTTGTATTATATTCGGATGCAATTTAGGTGTTTCATAGTCAATTAGAAGGTGCAAGGTATACAGAAAACCTGAAGTGAAGCATCGGAATCTAAAACTGGACTCACAGGAGAGGTTCATAACACAGAGAGTGAGAGTGTCAGTCCTCTTGTACTTAAGTCGGCATTGCGCCTTTTGTAGTAAATTTGGATGCAATATCTGTGTTTCATCGTCCATAAGAAGGTCCAAGGGATACACTAAACCCGAAGTGAAGCACGGAACCTAAATCTGGATTCACAGGAAAGGTTCAAATCATAGAAAGTTAGAGTGTCAGTCCTCTTGTACTTAGGTCGGCATTCTGCCTTTTGTATTAAATTCGGATGCAATTTCGGTGTTTCATCGTCAATACGAAGGTGCAAGGTACACAGTAAACCTGAAGTGAAGCATCGGAATCTAAAACTGGATTCACAGGAGAGGTTCAAATAATAGAAAGTGAGAGTGTCAGACCTCGTGTACTTAAGTTAGCAGTGTGCCTTTTGTATTAAATTCGGATGCAATATCTGTGTTTCATCATCAATAAGAAGGTCCAAGGGATACAGTTAACCTGAAGTGAAGCATCGGAATCTAAAACTGGACTCACAGGAGAGGTTCAATTATAGAAAGTTAGAGTGTCAGTCCTCTTGTACTTAAGTCGACATTGTGCCTTTTGAAATTAATTCCGATGCAATTTCTGTGTTCCATCGTCAATAAGAAGGTCCAAGGTATACAGTAAACCCGAAGTGAAGCATCGGAATCTAAAACTGGTCTCACAGGAGTGGTTCAAATCATAGAAAGTTAGCGTGTCAGTCCTCTAGTACTTACGTCGGCATTGGTGCCTTTTGTATTATATTTGGATGCAATTTAGATGTTTCATCGACAATGAGAAGGTGCAAGGTATACAGTAAACCTGAAGTGAAGCATCGGAATCTAAAACTGGACTCACAGGAGAGGTTCAAATCATAGAAAGTAAGACTGTCAGTTCTCTTGTACTTAAGTCGGCGTTGTGCATTTTGTATTAAATTTGGATGCAATTTCTGTGTTTCATTGTCAATAAGAAGGTCCAAGGTATACAGTATACCTGAAGTGAAGCATCAGAATGTAAAACTGGACACACAGGAGAGGTTCAAATCATAGAAAGTTAGAGTGTCAGTCCTCTTGTACTTAGGTCGGCATTGTACCTTTTGTATTTAATTCGGATGCAATTTCTGTGTTTCATCGTCAATAAGAAGGTGCAAGGGATACAGTAAACCTGAAGTGAAGCATCGGAATCTAAAACTGGACTCACAGGAGAGGTTCATATCACAGAGAGTGAGAGTGTCAGTCCTCTTGTACTTAAGTCGGCATTGTGCCTTTTGTATTAAATTTGGATGCAATATCTGTGTTTCATCGTCCATAAGAAGGTCCAAGGGATACTTTAAACCCGAAGTGAAGCACGGAACCTAAATATGGATTCACAGGAAAGGTTCTAATCATATAAAGTTAGAGTGTCAGTCCTCTTGTACTTAGGTCGGCATTCTGCCTTTTGTATTAAATTCGGATGCAATTTAGGTGTTTCATCGTCAATAAGAAGGTGCAAGGTATACAGTAAACCCTGAAGTGAGGCATCGGAATTTAAAACTGGACTCAAAGGAGAAGTTCAAATCATAGAAAGTTAGAGTGTCAGTCCTCTGTACTTAAGTCGGCATTGTGCCTTTTGAATTAATCCCGATGCAATTTCTGTGTTCCATCGTCAATAAGAAGGTGCAAGGTATACAGTAAACCTGAAGTGAAGCGTCGGAATCTAAAACTGGACTCACAGGATGGGTTCAAATCATATAAAGTGAGACTGTCAGTCCTCTTGTACTAAAGTCGGCATTGTGCCTTTTGTATTAAATTCGGATGCAATTTCTGTGTTTCATTGTCAATAAGAAGGTCCAAGGTATACAGTATACCTGAAGTGAAGCATGAGAATGTAAAACTGGACTCACAGGAGAGGTTCACATCATAGAAAGTTAGAGTGTCAGTCCTCTAGTACTTAAGTCGGCATTGTGCCTTTTTGTATTCAAATCGAGTGCAAACTCTGTGTTTTCATCGTCAATAAGAATGTCCAAGGGATAGAGTATACCTGAGGAGAAGCATCGGAATTAAAACTGGACTCAAAGGAGAGGTTCAAAACATAGAAAGTGAGAGTGTCAGTCCTCTTGTACTTAAGTGGGCATTGTGCCTTTTGTATTATATTCGGATGCAATTTAGGTGTTTCATAGTCAATTAGAAGTGCAAGTATACAGAAAACCTGAAGTGAAGCATCGGAATCTAAAACTGGACTCACAGGAGAGGTTCATAACACAGAGAGTGAGAGTGTCAGTCCTCTTGTACTTAAGTCGGCATTGCGCCTTTTGTAGTAAATTTGGATGCAATATCTGTGTTTCATCGTCCATAAGAAGGTCCAAGGGATACACTAAACCCGAAGTGAAGCACGGAACCTAAATCTGGATTCACAGGAAAGGTTCAAATCATAGAAAGTTAGAGTGTCAGTCCTCTTGTACTTAGGTCGGCATTCTGCCTTTTGTATTAAATTCGGATGCAATTTCGGTGTTTCATCGTCAATACGAAGGTGCAAGGTACACAGTAAACCTGAAGTGAAGCATCGGAATCTAAAACTGGATTCACAGGAGAGGTTCAAATAATAGAAAGTGAGAGTGTCAGACCTCGTGTACTTAAGTAGCAGTGTGCCTTTTGTATTAAATTCGGATGCAATATCTGTGTTTCATCATCAATAAGAAGGTCCAAGGGATACAGTTAACCTGAAGTGAAGCATCGGAATCTAAAACTGGACTCACAGAGAGGTTCAATTATAGAAAGTTAGAGTGTCAGTCCTCTTGTACTTAAGTCGACATTGTGCCTTTTGAAATTAATTCCGATGCAATTTCTGTGTTCCATCGTCAATAAGAAGGTCCAAGGTATACAGTAAACCCGAAGTGAAGCATCGGAATCTAAAACTGGTCTCACAGGAGTGGTTCAAATCATAGAAAGTTAGCGTGTCAGTCCTCTAGTACTTACGTCGGCATTGTGCCTTTTGTATTATATTTGGATGCAATTTAGATGTTTCATCGACAATGAGAAGGTGCAAGGTATACAGTAAACCTGAAGTGAAGCATCGGAATCTAAAACTGGACTCACAGGAGAGGTTCAAATCATAGAAAGTAAGACTGTCAGTTCTCTGTACTTAAGTCGGCGTTGTGCATTTTGTATTAAATTTGGATGCAATTTCTGTGTTTCATTGTCAATAAGAAGGTCCAAGGTATACAGTATACCTGAAGTGAAGCATCAGAATGTAAAACTGGACACACAGGAGAGGTTCAAATCATAGAAAGTTAGAGTGTCAGTCCTCTTGTACTTAGGTCGGCATTGTAACTTTTGTATTTAATTCGGATGCAATTTCTGTGTTTCATCGTCAATAAGAAGGTGCAAGGGATACAGTAAACCTGAAGTGAAGCATCGGAATCTAAAACTGGACTCACAGGAGAGGTTCATATCACAGAGAGTGAGAGTGTCAGTCCTCTTGTACTTAAGTCGGCATTGTGCCTTTTGTATTAAATTTGGATGCAATATCTGTGTTTCATCGTCCATAAGAAGGTCCAAGGGATACTTTAAACCCGAAGTGAAGCACGGAACCTAAATATGGATTCACAGGAAAGGTTCTAATCATATAAAAGTTAGAGTGTCAGTCCTCTTGTACTTAGGTCGGCATTCTGCCTTTTGTATTAAATTCGGATGCAATTTAGGTGTTTCATTGTCAATAAGAAGGTGCAAGGTATACAGTAAACCTGAAGTGAGGCATCGGAATTTAAAACTGGACTCAAAGGAGAAGTTCAAATCATAGAAAGTTAGAGTGTCAGTCCTCTTGTACTTAAGTCGGCATTGTGCCTTTTGAATTTAATCCCGATGCAATTTCTGTATTCCATCGTCAATAAGAAGGTGCCAAGGGTATACAGTAAACCTGAAGTGAAGCGTCGAATCTAAAACTGGACTCATAGGAGGGGTTCAAATCATATAAAGTGAGACTGTCAGTCCTCTTGTACTAAAGTCGGCATTGTGCCTTTTGTATTAAATTCGGATGCAATTTCTGTGTTTCATTGTCAATAAGAAGGTCCAAGGTATACAGTATACCTGAAGTGAAGCATGAGAATCTAAAACTGGACTCACAGGAGAGTTTCACATCATAGAAAGTTAGAGTGTCAGTCCCCTAGTACTTAAGTCGGCATTGTGCCTTTTGTATTCAAATCGAATGCAAACTCTGTGTTTCATCGTCAATAAGAATGTCCAAGGGATAGAGTATACCTGAGGAGAAGCATCGGAATTAAAACTGGACTCAAAGGAGAGGTTCAAAACATAGAAAGTGAGAGTGTCAGTCCTCTTGTACTTAAGTGGGCATTGTGCCTTTTGTATTAAATTCCGACGCAAACTCTGTGTTTCATCGTCAATAAGAAGGAGCAAGTTATTCAGTAAACCTAAAGTGAAGCATCGGAATCTAAAACTGGACTCAAAGGAGAGGTTCAAATAATTGAAAGTTAGAGTGTCACTCCTCTTGTACTTAGGTCGGCATTCTGCCTTTTGTATTAAATTCGGATGCAATTTAGGTGTTTCATCGTCAATAAGAAGGTGCAAGGTATACAGTAAACCTGAAGTAAAGCATCGGAATTCAAACTGGACTCAAAGGAGAAGTTCAAATCATATAAAGTTAGAGTGTCAGTCCACTTGTACTTAAGTCGGCATTGTGCCATTTGAATTTAATCCCGATGCAATTTCTGTGTTTCATCGCCAATTAGAAGGTACAAGGGATACAGTAAACCTGAAGTGAAGCATCGGAATCTGAAACTGGATTCACAGGAGAGGTTCAAATCATAGAAAGTGAGAGTGTCAGTCCTCTTGTACTTAAATTGGCATTGTGCCTTTTGTATTAAATTCGGATGCAATTTCTGTGTTTCATCATGAATAAGAAGGTCCAAGGGATACAGTTAACCTGAAGTGAAGCATCGGAATCTAAAACTGGACTCACAGGAGAGGTTCAAATCATAGAAAGTTAGAGTGTCAGTCCTCTAGTACTTAGGTCGGCATTGTGCCTTTTGTATTATATTCGGATGCAATTTAGGTGTTTCATAGTCAATAAGAAGGTGCAAGAGATAGAGTATACCTGAGGAGAAGCATCGGAATTAAAACTGCACTCAAGACAGATGTTAAAAACATAGAAAGTGAGAGTGTCAGTCCTCTTGTACTTAAGTCGGCTTTGTGCCTTTTGTATTAAATTCCGATGCAAACTCTGTGTTTCATCGTCAATAAGAAGGTGTAAGGTATACAGTAAACCTAAAGTGAAGCATCGGAATCTAAAACTGGACTCACAGGAGAGGTTCAAATCATAGAAAGTAAGACTGTCAGTTCTCTTGTACTTAAGTCGGTATTTTGCCTTTTGAATTTAATTCCGATGCAATTTCTGTGTTCCATCGTCAATAAGATGGTCCAAGGAATACAGTAAACCCAAAGTGAAGCATCGGAATCTAAATCTGGTCTCACAGGAGAGGTTCAAATCATAGAAAGTTAGAGTGTCAGTCCTCTTGTACTTAGGTCGTCATTGTGCCTTTTGTATTAAATTCGGATGCAATTTAGGTGTTTCATCGTCAATAAGAAGGTGCAAGGTATACAGTAAACAAGAAGTGAAGCATCGGAATCTGAAACTGGACTCACAGGAGAGGTTCAAATCATAGAAAGTAAGACTGTCAGTCCTCTTTTACTTAAGTCGGCATTGTGCCATTTGTATAAATTTCGGATGCAATTTCTGTGTTTCATCGTCAATAAGAAGGTCTAAGGTATACTGTATACCTGAAGTGAAGCATCGGAATCTAAAACTGGACTCACACGAGAGGTTCAAATCATAGAAAGGTAGAGTGTCAGTCCTCTAGTACTTAAGTCGGCATTGTGCCTTTTGTATTAAATTGGGATGCAATTTCTGTGTTTCATCGTCAATAAGAAGGTGCAAGGGATACAGTAAACCTGAAGTGAAGCATCAGAATCAAAACTGGACTCACAGGAGAGGTTCAAATCATAGAAGGTGAGAGTGTCAGACCTCTTGTACTTAAGTCGGCATTGTGCTTTTCGTATTAAATTCGGATGCAATTTCTGTGTTTCATCATCAATAAGAATGTCCAAGGGATACAGGTAACCTGAAGTGAAGCGTCGGAATCTAAAACTGGACTCACAGGAGAGGTTCAATTTGAGATAGTTAGAGTGTCAGTCCTCTTGTACTTAAGTCGACATTATGCCTTTTGAATTTAATTCCGATGCAATTTCTGTGTACCATCGTCAATAAGAAAGTCCAAGGTATACAGTAAACCCGAAGTGAAGCATCGGAATCTAAAACTGGTCTCACAGGAGAGGTTCAAATCATAGAAAGTTAGAGTGTCAGTCCTATAGTACTTAGGTCGGCATTGTGCCTTTTGTATTATATTCGGATGCAATTTAGGTGTTTCATCGTCAATAAGAAGGTGCAAGGTATACAGTAAACCTGAAGTGAAGCATCGGAATCTAAAACTGGTCTCACAGGAGAGGTTCATATCACAGAGAGTGAGAGTGTCAGTCCTCTTGAACTTAAGTCGGCATTGTGCCTTTTGTATTAAATTTGGATGCAATATCTGTGTTTCATCGTCCATAAGAAGGTCCAAGGGATACACTAAACCCGAAGTGAAGCACGGAACCTAAATCTGGATTCACAGGAAAGGTTCAAATCACAGAAAGTTAGAGTGTCAGTCCTTTTGTACTTAGGTCGGCATTCTGCCTTTTGTATTAAATTCGGATGCAATTTAGGTGTTTCATCGTCAATAAGGAGGTGCAAAGTATACAGTAAACCTGAAGTGAAGCATCGGAATCTAAAACTGGACTCAAAGGAGAGGTTCAAATCATAGAAAGTTAGAGTGTCAGTCCTCTTGTACTGAAGTCGGCATTGTGCCCTTTGAATTTAATTCGGATGCAATTTCTGTGTTCCATCGTTAATAAGAAGGTGCAAGGTATACAGTAAACCTAAAGTGAAGCATCGGAATCTAAAACTGGACTCACAGGAGGGGTTCAAATCATAGAAAGTGAGACTGTCTGTCCTCTTGTACTTAAGTCGGCATTGTGCCTTTTGTATTAAATTCGGATGCAATTTCTGTGTTTCATTGTCAATAAGAAGGTCCAAGGTATACAGTATACCTGAGGTGAAGCATGAGATTCTAAAACTTGACTCACAGGAGAGGTTCAAATCATAGAAAGTTAGAGTGTCAGTCCTCTAGTACTTAAGCCGTCATTGTGCTTTTTGTATTATATTCGGACGCAATTTAGGTGTTTCATCATCAATAAGAAGGTGCAAGGTATACAGTAAACCTGAAGTGAAGCATCGGAATCTAAAACTGGACTCACAGGAGAGGTTCATATCACAGAGAGTGAGAGTGTCAGTCCTCTTGTACTTAAGTCGGAATTGTGCTTTTTGCATTAAATTTGGATGCAATATCTGTGTTTCATCGTCTATAAGAAGGTCCAAGGGATACACTAAACCCGAAGTGAAGCACGGAACCTAAATCTGGATTCACAGGAAAGGTTCAAATCATAGAAAGTAAGAGTGTCAGTCCTCTTGTACTTAAGTCGGCATTGTGCCTTTTGTATTAAATTCGGATGCAATTTCTGTGTTTCATCGTCAATAAGGAAGGTGCAAGGGATACAGTAAACCTGAAGTGAAGCATCGGAATCTAAAACTCCTCTCACAGGAGAGGTTCGAATCATAGAAAGCGAGGGTGTCAGACCTCTAGTACTTAAGTTGGCATTGTGCCTTTTGTATTAAATTCGGATGCAATTTCTGTGTTTCATCATCATTAAGAAAGTCCAAGGGATACATAAAACCTAAAGTGAAGCATCGGAATCTAAAACTGGACTCACAGGAGAGGTTCAAATCGTAGCAAGTTAGAGTGTCAGTCCTCTTGCACTTAAGTCGGCATTGTGCCTTTTGTATTAAATTCGGATGCAATTTCTGTGTTTCATCGTCAATAAGAAGGTGCAAGGGATACAGTAAACCTGAAGTGAAGAATCGGAATCTAAAACTCTCTCACAGGAGAGGTTCGAATCATAGAAAGCGAGGGTGTCAGACCCCTAGTACTTAAGTTGGCATTGTGCCTTTTGTATTAAATTCGGATGCAATCTCTGTGTTTCATCGTCAATAAGAAGGTCCAAGGGATACAGTAAACCAGAAGTGAAACATCGGAATCTAAAACTGGACTCCCACGAGGGGTCAAATCATAGAAAGTGAGAGTGTCAGTCCTCCTGTACTTAAGTCGGCATTGTGCCATTTGTATTAAATTCGAATGCAATAACTGTGTTTTCAATCGTCAATAAGAAGGTCCAAGGGATACAGTAAAACTGAAGTGAAGCATCGATTCTAAAACTGGACTCACAGGAGGGGTTCAAATCATAGAAAGTGAGAGTGTCAGTCCTCTTGTACTTAAATCGGCATTGTGATATTTGTATTAAATTCGGAGGCAATTTCTGTGTTTCATCGTCAATAAGAAGGTCCAAGTGATACAGTAAGCCTGACGTGAAGCATCGGAATCTAAAACTGCACTCACAGGAGAGATTCAAATCATAGAAAGTTAGAGTGTCACTCCTCTCGTACTTAAGCCGGTACTGTGCCTTTTGTATAAAATTCGATGCAATTTCTGTGTTTCATCGTCAATAAGAAAGTCCAAGGCATACAGTAAACCTTAAGTGAAGCATCGGAATCTAAAACTGGTCTCACAGGAGAGGTTCAAATCATAGAATGTTACAGTGTCAGTTCTCTTTTACTTAAGTCAGCATTGTTCCTTTTGTATTAAATTCGGATGAAATTTCTGTCTTTCATCGTCAATAAGAAGATCCATGGGGTACAGTAAACCTGAAGTGAAGCATCGGAATCTGAAGCTGGTCTCACAGGAAATCATAGAAAGTTAGAGTGTCCAGTTCACTTTTACTTAAGTCGGCATTGTGCCATTTGTATTAAATTCCGATGCCAATCTGTGTTTCATCGTCAAAAAGAAGGTGCAAGGTATACAGTAAACCTGAAGTGAAGCATCGGAATCTAAAAAACTCGTATCACAGGAGAGGTTCAAATCATAGAGAGATAGAGTGTCAGTCCACTTTTACTTAAGTCGACATTGTGCCTTTTGTAGTAAATTCGGACGCAATTTCTGTGTTTCATCGTCAATAAGAAGGTCCAAGGGATACAGTAAACCTGAGTGAAGCATTTGAATCAAAAACTGGACTCACAGGAGAGGTTCAAATCATAGAAAGTGAGAGTGTCAGTCCTCTTGTACTGAAGCCGGCATTGTGCATTTTGTATTATATTCGGATGCAATATCTGTGTTTCATCGTCAATAAGAATGTGGAAGGTATACAGAATACCTGAAGTGAATCATCGGAATCTAAAACTGGACTCACAGGAGAGGTTCAAATCATAGAGAGTTACAGTGTCACTCCTGTTGTACTTAAGTCAGTATTGTGCCTTTTGTATTAAATTCGGATGCAATTTCTGTGTTTCATCGTCAATAAGAAGGTCCAAGGTATACAGTAAACCTGAAGTGAATCGTCGGAATCTAAAACAGGACTCACTGGAGAGTTTCAAATCATAGAATGTTAGAGTGTCAGTCCTAATGTACTTAAGTTGGCATTGTGCCTTTTGTGTTATATTCGGATGCAATTTAGGTGTTTCATCGTCAATAAGAAGGTGCAAGGTATACAGTAAACCTGAAGTGAAGCATCGGAATCTAAAACTGGTCTCACAGGAGAGGTTCATATCACAGAGAGTGAGAGTGTCAGTCCTCTTGAACTTAAGTCGGCATTGTGCCTTTTGTATTAAATTTGGATGCAATATCTGTGTTTCATCGTCCATAAGAAGGTCCAAGGGATACACTAAACCCGAAGTGAAGCACGGAACCTAAATCTGGATTCACAGGAAAGGTTCAAATCACAGAAAGTTAGAGTGTCAGTCCTTTTGTACTTAGGTCGGCATTCTGCCTTTTGTATTAAATTCGGATGCAATTTAGGTGTTTCATCGTCAATAAGGAGGTGCAAAGTATACAGTAAACCTGAAGTGAAGCATCGGAATCTAAAACTGGACTCAAAGGAGAGGTTCAAATCATAGAAAGTTAGAGTGTCAGTCCTCTTGTACTGAAGTCGGCATTGTGCCCTTTGAATTTAATTCGGATGCAATTTCTGTGTTCCATCGTTAATAAGAAGGTGCAAGGTATACAGTAAACCTAAAGTGAAGCATCGGAATCTAAAACTGGACTCACAGGAGGGGTTCAAATCATAGAAAGTGAGACTGTCTGTCCTCTTGTACTTAAGTCGGCATTGTGCCTTTTGTATTAAATTCGGATGCAATTTCTGTGTTTCATTGTCAATAAGAAGGTCCAAGGTATACAGTATACCTGAGGTGAAGCATGAGATTCTAAAACTTGACTCACAGGAGAGGTTCAAATCATAGAAAGTTAGAGTGTCAGTCCTCTAGTACTTAAGCCGTCATTGTGCTTTTTGTATTATATTCGGATGCAATTTAGGTGTTTCATCATCAATAAGAAGGTGCAAGGTATACAGTAAACCTGAAGTGAAGCATCGGAATCTAAAACTGGACTCACAGGAGAGGTTCATATCACAGAGAGTGAGAGTGTCAGTCCTCTTGTACTTAAGTCGGCATTGTGCTTTTTGCATTAAATTTGGATGCAATATCTGTGTTTCATCGTCTATAAGAAGGTCCAAGGGATACACTAAACCCGAAGTGAAGCACGGAACCTAAAATCTGGATTCACAGGAAAGGTTCAAATCATAGAAAGTAAGAGTGTCAGTCCCTCTTGTACTTAAGTCGGCATTGTGCCGTTTGTATTAAATTCGGATGCAATTTCTGTGTTTCATCGTCAATAAGAAGGTGCAAGGGATACAGTAAACCTGAAGTGAAGCATCGGAATCTAAAACTCCTCTCACAGGAGAGGTTCGAATCATAGAAAGCGAGGGTGTCAGACTCTAGTACTTAAGTTGGCATTGTGCCTTTTGTATTAAATTCGGATGCAATTTCTGTGTTTCATCATCATTAAGAAAGTCCAAGGGATACATAAAACCTAAAGTGAAGCATCGGAATCTAAAACTGGACTCACAGGAGAGGTTCATATCGTAGCAAGTTAGAGTGTCAGTCCTCTTGCACTTAAGTCGGCATTGTGCCTTTTGTATTAAATTCGGATGCAATTTCTGTGTTTCATCGTCAATAAGAAGGTGCAAGGATACAGTAAACCTGAAGTGAAGAATCGGAATCTAAAACTCCTCTCACAGGAGAGGTTCGAATCATAGAAAGCGAGGGTGTCAGACCCCTTAGTACTTAAGTTGGCATTGTGCCTTTTGTATTAAATTCGGATGCAATCTCTGTGTTTCATCGTCAATAAGAAGGTCCAAGGGATACAGTAAACCAGAAGTGAAACATCGGAATCTAAAACTGGACTCCCACGAGGGGTCAAATCATAGAAAGTGAGAGTGTCAGTCCTCTTGTACTTAAGTCGGCATTGTGCCATTTGTATTAAATTCGAATGCAATACTGTGTTTCATCGTCAATAAGAAGGTCCAAGGGATACAGTAAAACTGAAGTGAAGCATCGGATTCTAAAACTGGACTCACAGGAGGGGTTCAAATCATAGAAAGTGAGAGTGTCAGTCCTCTTGTACTTAAATCGGCATTGTGATATTTGTATTAAATTCGGAGGCAATTTCTGTGTTTCATCGTCAATAAGAAGGTCCAAGTGATACAGTAAGCCTGACGTGAAGCATCGGAATCTAAAACTGCACTCACAGGAGAGATTCAAATCATAGAAAGTTAGAGTGTCACTCCTCTCGTACTTAAGCCGGTACTGTGCCTTTTGTATAAAATTCGGATGCAATTTCTGTGTTTCATCGTCAATAAGAAAGTCCAAGGCATACAGTAAACCTTAGTGAAGCATCGGAATCTAAAACTGGTCTCACAGGAGAGGTTCAAATCATAGAATGTTACAGTGTCAGTTCTCTTTACTTAAGTCAGCATTGTTCCTTTTGTATTAAATTCGGATGCAATTTCTGTCTTTCATCGTCAATAAGAAGATCCATGGGGTACAGTAAACCTGAAGTGAAGCATCGGAATCTGAAGCTGGTCTCACAGGAAATCATAGAAAGTTAGAGTGTCAGTTCACTTTTACTTAAGTCGGCATTGTGCCATTTGTATTAAATTCCGATGCAATCTGTGTTTCATCGTCAAAAAGAAGATGCAAGGTATACAGTAAACCTGAAGTGAAGCATCGGAATCTAAAACTCGTATCACAGGAGAGGTTCAAATCATAGAGAGATAGAGTGTCAGTCCACTTTTACTTAAGTCGACATTGTGCCTTTTGTAGTAAATTCGGATGCAATTTCTGTGTTTCATCGTCAATAAGAAGGTCCAAGGGATACAGTAAACCTGAAGTGAAGCATTTGAATCTAAAACTGGACTCACAGGAGAGGTTCAAATCATAGAAAGTGAGAGTGTCAGTCCTCTTGTACTGAAGCCGGCATTGTGCATTTTGTATTATATTCGGATGCAATATCTGTGTTTCATCGTCAATAAGAATGTGGAAGGTATACAGAATACCTGAAGTGAATCATCGGAATCTAAAACTGACTCACAGGAGAGGTTCAAATCATAGAGAGTTACAGTGTCACTCCTGTTGTACTTAAGTCAGTATTGTGCCTTTTGTATTAAATTCGGATGCAATTTCTGTCTTTCATCGTCAATAAGAAGGTCCAAGGTATACAGTAAACCTGAAGTGAATCGTCGGAATCTAAAACAGGACTCACTGGAGAGTTTCAAATCATAGAATGTTAGAGTGTCAGTCCTCATGTACTTAAGTTGGCATTGTGCCTTTTGTGTTAAATTCGGATGCAATTTCTGTGTTCATCGTCAATAAGAAGGTGCAAGGGACACAGTAAACCTGAAGTGAAGCATCGGAATCTGAAACTGGACTCACAAGAGAGGTTCAATCATAGAAAGTGAGAGTGTCAGTCCTCTTGAACTTAAGTCAGCATTATGCATTTTGTATTAAATTCGGGTGCAAACTCTGTCTTTCATCGTCAATAAGAAGGTCCAAGGCATACAGTAAACGTGAAGTGAAGCTTTGGAATCTAAAACAGGACTCACAGGAGAGGTCTAATCATAGAAAGTGAGAATGTGAGTCCTCTTGTACTTAAGTTGGCATTGTGCCATTTGTATTAAATTCGAATGCAACAACTGTGTTTCATCGTCAATAAGTAGGTCCAAGGGATACAAGAAAACCTGAAGTGAAGCATCGGAAAACTAAAACTGGACTCACAGGAGTGGTTCAAATCATAGAAAGTTACATTGCAACTCCTCTTGTACTTAAGCCGGTATTGTGCCTTCTGTATTAAATTCGGATGCAATTTCTGTGTTTCATCGTCATATCAAGGTCCAAGGGATACAGTAAACCGGAAGTGAAACATCGGAATCTAAGGACCGGACTCACAGGGGAGGTTCAAATCGTAGAATGGTAATCAGTCCTCTTTTACTTAAGTCGCATTGTGCCTTTTGTATTAAATTCGGATGCAATTTCTGTGTTTCAATCGTCAATAAGAAGGTCCAAGGGATACAGTAAGCCAGAAGTGAAGCATCGGAATCTAAAACTGGACTCACAGGAGGGGTTCCAATCACAGAAAGTTAGAATGTCAGTCCTCTTGTACATAAGTCGACATTGTGCCTTTTGTATTAAATTCGGATGCAATTTCTGTGTTTCATCGTCAATAAGAATGTGCAACGTATACAGTAAAACTGAAGTGAAGCATCGACATCTAAAACTGGACTCACAGGAGAGGTTCAAATCATAGAAAGTGAGAGTCCCGGTCCTCTTGTACTTAAGTCGACATTGTGCCAATTGTATTAAATTCGGATGCAATTTCTGTGTTTCATCGTCAATAAGAAGGTCCAAGGGATACAGTAAACCTGAAGTGAAGCATCGGATTCTAAAACTGGACTCACAGGAGGGGTTCAAATCATAGTAAGTTAGAGTGTCAGTCCTCTTTTACTTAAGTCAGAATTGTGCCTTTTTGTGTTAAATTCCGATGCAATTTCTGTGTTTCATCGTAAATAAGAAGGTTCAAGGTATACAGTAGACCTGAAGTGAAGCATCGGAATCTAAAACTGGACTCACAGGAGAGGTTCAAATCATTGAAAGTGAGAGTGTCAGTCCTCTTGTACTTAAGTCGGCATTGTGATATTTGTATTAAATTCGGAGGCAATTTCTGTGTTTCATCGTCAATAAGAAGGTCCAAGGGATACAGTAACCCTGCAGTGAAGCATCGGAATCTAAAACTAGACTCACAGGACCGGTTCAAATCATAGAATTTGAGAGTGTCTGTCCTCTTGTACTTAAGTCGGCAGTGTGCCTTTTGTATTACATTCGGATGAAAACTCTGTGTTTCATCGTCAATAAGAAGATCCAAGAGATACAGTAAACCTGAGGTGAAGCATCGGAATCTAAAACTGGACTCACAGTAGAGGTTCAAATCATAGAAAGTGATAGTGTCAGTCCTCTTGTACTTAAGTCGGCATTGTGCCTTTTGTATTAAATTCGGATGCAATTTCTGTGTTTCATCGTCAATAGGAAGGTCCAAGTGATACAGTAAACCTGAAGTGAAACATCGGAATCTAAAACTGCACTCACAGGAGAGATTCAAATCATAGAAAGTTAGAATGTCACTCCTCTCGTACTTAGGCCGGTATTGTGCCTTTTGTATTACATTCGGATGCAATTTCTGTGTTTCATCGTCTATACGAAGGTCCATGGGATACAGTAAACCTGAAGTGAAGCATCGGAATCTAAAGCTGGACTCACAGGAGAGGTTCAAATCATGGATAGTTAGAGTGTCAGTCCACTTTTACTTAAGTCGGCATTGCGCCATTTGTATTAAATTCCGATGCAATTTCTGTGTTTCATCGTCAATAAGAAGGTGCAAGGTATACAGTAAACCTAAAGTGAAGCGTCGGAATCTAAAACTCGACTCACAGGTGAGGTTCAAATCATAGAAAGTGAGATTGTCAGTCCTCTTGTACTTATGTCGGCATTTTACCATTTGTATTAAATTCGGATGCAATCTCTGTGTTTCATCGTCAATAAGAAGGTCCAAGGGATACAGTAAACCTGAAGTGAAGCATCGGAAACTAAATCTGGACTCACAGGAGAGGTTCAAATCATAGAAAGTTAGATTGCAACTCCTCTTGTACTTAAGCTGGTATTGTGCTTTTTGTATTAAATTCGGATGCAATTTCTGTGTTTCATAGTCAATATGATGGTCCAAGGATACAGTAAACGGGAAGTGAAGCATCGGAATCTAAAACTGGACTCACAGGAGGGGTCTAAATCATAGAAAGTTAGAATGTCAGTCCTCTTGTACTAAAGTCGGCATTGTGCCTTTTGTATTAGATTCGCATGCAATTTCTGTGTTTCATCGTCTATAAGAAGGTGCAACGTATACAGTAAACCTGAAGTGAAGCATCGCAATCTAAAACTGGACTCACAGGAGAGGTTCAAATCATAGAAAGTGAGAGTGCCAGTCCTCTTGTACTTAAGTCGGCATTGTGCCAATTGTATTAAATTCGGATGCAATTTCTGTGTTTCATCGTCAATAAGAAGGTCCAGGGGATAGAGTAAAACCTGAAGTGAAGCATCGGAATCTACAACTGGACTCACAGGAGAGGTTCAAATCATAGAAAGTGAGAGTGTCAGTCCTCTTGTACTTAAGTCGGTATTGTGCATTTTGTATTAAATTAGGATGCAATTTATGTGTTTCATCGTCAATAAGAAGGTCCAAGGGATACAGTAAACCTGAAAAGAAGCATCGGATTCTAAAACTTGACTCACAGGAGGGGTTGAAATCATAGAAAGTTAAAGTGTCAGTCCTATTTTAAATAAGTCAGCATTGTGCCTTTTGTATTAAATTCCGATGCAATTTCTGTGTTTCATCGTAAATAAGAAGGTGCAAGATATACAGTAGACCTGAAGTGAAGCATCGGAATCTAAAACTGGACTCACAGGAGAGATTCAAATCATAGAAAGTTAGAGTGTCACTCCTCTCTTACTTAAGCCGGTATTGTGCCTTTTGTATTAAATTCGGATGCAATTTCTGTGTTTCATCGTCAATAAGAAGGTCCAAGGCATACAGTAAACCTTAAGTGAAGCATCGGAATCTAAAACCAGTCTCACAGGAGAGGTTCAAATCATAGAATGTTAGAGTGTCAGTTCTCTTTTACTTAAGTCGGCATTGTTCCTTTTGTATTAAATTCGGATGCAATTTCTGTTTTTCATCGTCAATAAGAAGGTCCATGGGGTACAGTAAACCTGAAGTGAAGCGTCGGAATCTAAAACTGGACTCACAGGAAATCATAGAAAGTTAGAGTGTCAGTCCACTTTTACTTAAGTCGGCATTGTGCCATTTGTATTAAATTCCGATGCAATCTGTGTTTCATCGTCAAAAAGATGGTGCAAGGTATACAGTAAACCTGAAGTGAAGCATCGGTATCTAAAACTCGTATCACAGGAGAGGTTCAAATCATAGAAAGATAGAGTGTCAGTCCACTTTTACTTAAGTCGACATTGTGCCTTTTGTATTAATTTTGGATGCAATTTCTGTGTTTCATCGTCAATAAGAAGGTCCAAGGGATACAGTAAACCTGAAGTGAAGCATTGGAATCTAAAACTGGACTCACAGGAGAGGTTCAAATCATAGAAAGTGAGAGTGTCAGTCCTCTTGTACTGAAGCCGGCGTTGTGCATTTTGTATTATATTCGGATGCAATTTCTGTGTTTCATCGTCAATAAGAATGTGGAAGGTATACAGAATACCTGAAGTGAATCATCGGAATCTAAAACTGGACTCACAGGAGAGGTTCAAATCATTGAGAGTTACAGTGTCACTCCTCTTGTACTTAAGTCAGTATTGTGCCTTTTGAATTAAAATCGGATGCAATTTCTGTGTTTCATCGTCAATAAGAAGGTCCAAGGTATACAGTAAACCTGAAGTGAATCATCGGAATCTAAAACAGGACTCACAGGAGAGTTTCAAATCATAGAAAGTTAGAGTGTCAGTCCTCTAGTACTTAGGTCGGCATTGTGCCTTTTGTATTATATTCGGATGCAATTTAGGTGTTTCATAGTCAATAAGAAGGTGCAAGGTATACAGAAAACCTGAAGTGAAGCATCGGAATCTAAAACTGGACTCACAGGAGAGGTTCATATCACAGAGAGTGAGAGTGTCAGTCCTCTTGTACTTAAGTCGGCATTGCGCCTTTTGTATTAAATTTGGATGCAATATCTGTGTTTCATCGTCCATAAGAAGGTCCAAGGGATACACTAAACCCGAAGTGAAGCACGGAACCTAAATCTGGGTTCACAGGAAAGGTTCAAATCATAGAAAGTTAGAGTGACAGTCCTCTTGTACTTAGGTCGGCATTCTGCCTTTTGTATTCAAATCGGATGCAAACTCTGTGTTTCATCGTCAATAAGAAGGTGCAAGGTATACAGTAAACAAGAAGTGAAGCATCGGAATCTGAAACTGGACTCACAGGAGAGGTTCAAATCATAGAAAGTAAGACTGTCAGTCCTCTTTTACTTAAGTCGGCATTGAGCCTTTTGTATTAATTTCGGATGCAATTTCTGTGTTTCATCGTCAATAAGAAGGTCTAAGGTATACTGTATACCTGAAGTGAAGCATCGGAATCTAAAACTGGACTCACACGAGAGGTTCAAATCATAGAAAGTTAGAGTGTCAGTCCTCTAGTACTTAAGTTGGCATTGTGCCTTTTGTATTAAATTGGGACGCAATTTCTGTGTTTCATTGTCAATAAGACGGTGCAAGGGATACAGTAAACCTGAAGTGAAGCATCAGAATCATAACTGGACTCACAGGAGAGGTTCAAATCATAGAAAGTGAGAGTGTCAGACCTCTTGTACTTAAGTCGGCATTGTGCTTTTTGTATTAAATTCGGATGCAATTTCTGTGTTTCATCATCAATAAGAAGGTACAAGGGATACAGGTAACCTGAAGTGAAGCGTCGGAATCAAAACTGGACTCACAGGAGAGGTTCAATTATAGAAAGTTAGAGTGTCAGTCCTCTTGTACTTAAGTCGACATTGTGCCTTTTGAATTTAATTCCGATGCAATTTCTGTGTACCATCGTCAATAAGAAAGTCCATGGTATACAGTAAACCCGACGTGAAGCATCGGAATCTAAAACTGGTGTCACAGGAAAGGTTCAAATCATAGAAAGTTAGAGTGTCAGTCCCCTTGTACTTAGGTCGGCATTGTGCCTTTTGTATTAAATTCGGATGCAATATAGGTGTTTCATCGTCAATAAGAAGGTGCAAAGTATACAGTAAACCTGAAGTGAACCATCGGAATCTAAAACTGTACTCAAAGGAGAGGTTCAAATCATAGAAAGTTAGAGTGTCTGTCCTCTTGTACTGAAATCGGCATTGTGCCTTTTGAATTTAATTCCGATGCAATTTCTGTGTTCCATCGTTAATAAGAAGGTGCAAGGTATACAGCAAACCTGAAGTGAAGCATCTGAATCTAAAACTGGACTCACAGGAGGGGTTCAAATCATAGAAAGTGAGACTGTCAGTCCTCTTGTACTTACGTCGGCATTGTGCCTTTTGTATTAAATTCGGATGCAATTTCTGTGTTTCATTGTCAATAAGTAGGTCCAAGGTATACAGTATACCTGAGGTGAAGCATGAAAATCTAAAACTGGACTCACAGGACAGGCTCCAATCATAGAAAGTTAGAGTGTCAGTCCTCTAGAACTTATGTCGGCATTGTGCCTTTTGTATTATATTCGGATGCAATTTAGGTGTTTCATCATCAATAAGAAGGTGCAAGGTATACAGTACACTTGAAGTGAAGCATCGGAATCTAAAACTGGACTCACAGGAGAGGTTCAATTATAGAAGGTTAGAGTGTCAGTCCCCTTGTACTTAAGTCGACATTGTGCCTTTTGAATTTAATTCCGATGCAATATCTGTGTTCCATCGTCAATAAGAAGGTCCAAGGTATACAGTAAACCCGAAGTGAAGCATCGGAATCTTAAACTGGTCTCACAGGAGGGGTTCAAATCGTAGAAAGTTAGAGTGTCAGTCCTCTAGTACTTAGGTCGGCATTGTGCCTTTTGTATTATATTCGGATGCAATTTAGGTGTTTCATAGTCAATATGAAGGTGCAAGGTATACAGAAAACCTGAAGTGAAGCATCGGAATCTAAAACTGGACTCTCAGGGGAGGTTCATATCACAGAGGGTAAGAGTGTCAGTCCTCTTGTACTTAAGTCGGCATTGCGCCTTTTGTATTAAGTTTGGATGCAATATCTGTGTTTCATCGTCCATAAGAAGGTCCAAGGGATACACTAAACCCGAAGTGAAGCACGGAACCTAAATCTGGATTCACAGGAAAGGTTCAAATCATAGAAAGTTAGAGTGTCAGTCCTCTTGTACTTAGGTCGGCATTCTCCCTTTTGTATTCAAATCGGATGCAAACTCTGTGTTTCACCCTCAATAAGAATGTCCAAGGGATAGAGTATACCTGAGGAGAAGCATCGGAATTAAAACTGGACTCAGGACAGATGTTCAAAACATAGAAAGTGAGAGTGTCAGTCCTCTTGTACTTAAGTCGGCATTGTGCCTTTTGTATTAAATTCGGATGCAATATCTGTGTTTCATCGTCAATAAGATGGTGCAAGGTATACAGTAAACCTGAAGTGAAGAATCGGGGTCTAAAACTGGACTCACAGGAGATGCTCAATTCATAGAAAGTTAGTGTGTCAGCCCTCTTGTACTTCAGTCGGCATTGTGCCTTTTGTATTAAATTTGGATGCAATATCTGTGTTTCATCGTCCATAAGGAGGTCCAAGGGATACACTAAACCCGAAGTGAAGCACGGAACCTAAATCTGGATTCACAGGAAAGGTTCAAATCATAGAAAGTTAGAGTGTCAGTCCTCTTGTACTTAGGTCGGCATTCTGCCTTTTGTATTAAATTCGGATGCAATTTATGTGTTTCATCGTCAATACGAAGGTGCGAAGTACACAGTAAACCTGAAGTGAAGCATCGGAATCTAAAACTGGACTCAAAGGAGAGGTTCAAATCATAGAAAGATAGAGTGTCAGTCCTCTTGTACTTAAGTCGGCATTGTGCATTTTGAATTTAATTCCGATGCAATTTCTGTGTTCCACCGTCAATAATAAGGTGCAAGGTATACAGTAAACCTGAAGTGAAGCATCGTAATCTAAAACTGGACTCACAGGAGGGGTTCAAATCATAGAAAATTAGACTGTCAGTCCTCTGGTACTTAAGTCGGCATTGTGCCTTTTGTATTAAATTCGGATGCAATTTCTGTGTTTCATTGTCAATAAGAAGGTCCAAGGTATACAGTATACCTGAAGTGAAGCATGAGAATCACAGGAGAGGTTCAAATCATAGAAAGTGAGAGTGTCGGTCCTCTTGTACTTAAGTCGGCATTGTGACTTTTGTATTAAATTCCGATGCAAACTCTGTGTTACATCGTCAATAAGGAGGTCCATGGGATACAGTAAACCTGAAATGAAAAATTAGAATCTAAAACTGTACTCACAGGAGAGGTTCAAATCATAGAGAGAAAGAGAGTTATCGTCCTCTTGTACTTTTGTCGGCATTGTGCCATTTGTATTAAATTCCGATGCAATTTCTGTGTTTCATCGTCAATAAGAAGGTGCTAGGAACACAGTAAACCTGAAGTGTAGCATCGGAATCTTAAACTGGACTCACATTAGAGGTTCAAATCGTAGAAAGTTAGAGTGTCAGTCCTCTTGTACTTAAGTCGGCATTGTGCCATTTGAATTAAATTTGGATGCAATTTCTGTGTTTCATCGTCAATAAGAAGGTGCAAGGGATACAGTAAACTTGAAGTGAAGCATCGGAATCTAAAACTAGACTCACAGGACAGGTTCAAATCATAGAAAGTGAGAGTGTCAGACCTCTAGTACTTAAGTTGGCATTGTGCCTTTTGTATTAAATTCGGATGCAATTTCTGTGTTTCATCATCAATAAGAAAGTCCAAGGTATACAGTAAACCTGAAGTGAAGCATCGGAATCTAAAACTGGACTCACAGGTGAGGTTCAAATCATAGAAAGTTAGAAAGTCAGTCCTCTTGCACTTAAGTCGGCATTGTGCCTTTTGTATTAAATTCGGATGCAATTTCTATGTTTCATCGTCAATAAGAAGGTACAAGGGATACAGTAAACCTGAAGTGAAGCATCGGAATCTAAAACTGGATTCACAGGAGAGGTTCAAATCATAGAAAGTGAGAGTGTCAGACCTCTTGTACTTAAGTTAGCATTGTGCCTTTTGTATTAAATTCGGATGCAATATCTGTGTTTCATCTTCAATAAGAAGGTCCAAGGGATACAGTTAACCTGAAGTGAAGCATCGGAATCTAAAACTGGACTTACAGGAGAGGTTTAAATCATAGAAAGTTAGAGTGTCAGTCCTCATGCACTTTAGTTGGCATTGTGCCTTTAGTATTAAATTCGGATGCAATTTCTGTGTTTCATCGCCAATAAGAAGGTCCAAGGGATACAGTAAACTTGAAGTGAAGCATCGGAATCTAAAACTGGACTCACAGGAGACGTTCAATTATAGAAAGTTAGAGTGTCAGTCCTCTTGTACTTAAGTCGACATTGTGCCTTTTGAATTTAATTCCGATACAATTTCTGTGTTCCATCGTCAATAAGAAGGTCCAAGGTATACAGTAAACCCGAATTGAAGCATCGGAATCTAAAACTGGTCTCACAGGAGAGGTTCAAATCATAGAAAGTTAGCGTGCCAGTCCTCTAGTACTTACGTCGGCATTGTGCCTCTTGTATTATATTTGGATGCAATTTAGATGTTTCGTCGTCAATAAGAAGGTGCAAGGTATACAGTAAACCTGAAGTGATGCATCGGAATCTAAAACTGGACTCACAGGAGAGGTTCAAATCATAGAAAGTAAGACTGTCAGTTCTCTTGTACTTACGTCGGCATTGTGCATTTTGTATTAAATTCGGATGCATTTTCTGTGTTTCATTGTCAATAAGAAGGTCCAAGGTATACAGTATACCTGAAGTGAAGCATCAGAATCTAAAACTGGACACACAGGAGAGGTTCAAATCATAGAAAATTAGAGTGTCAGTCCTCTTGTACTTAGGTCGGCATTGTGCCTTTTGTATCTAATTCGGATGCAATATCTGTGTTTCATCGTCCATAAGAAGGTCCAAGGGATACATTAAACCCGAAGTGAAGTACGGAACGTAAATATGGATTCACAGGAAAGGTTCAAATCATATAATGTTAGAGTGTCAGTCCTCTTGCACTTAGGTCGGCATTCTGCCTTATGTATTAAATTCGGATGCAATTTAGGTGTTTCATCGGCAATAAGAAGGTGCAAGGTATACAGTAAACCTGAAGTGAAGCATCGGAATTTAAAACTGGACTCAAAGGAGAACTTCAAATCATAGAGAGTTAGAGTGTCAGTCCTCTTGTACTTAAGTCGGCATTGTGCCTTTTCAATTTAATCCCGATGCAATTTCTGTGTTCCATCGTCAATAAGAAGGTGCAAGGTATACAGTAAACCTGAAGTGAAGCGTCGGAATCTAAAACTGGACTCACAGGATGGGTTCAAATCATATAAAGTGAGACTGTCAGTCCTCTTGTACTAAAGTCGGCATTGTGCCTTTTGTATTAAATTCGGATGCAATTTCTGTGTTTCATTGTCAATAAGAAGGTCCAAGGTATACAGTATACCTGAAGTGAAGCATGAGAATCTAAAACTGGACTCACAGGAAAGGTTCACATCATAGAAAGTTAGAGTGTCATTCCTCTAGTACTTAAGTCGGCATTGTGCCTTTTGTATTCAAATCGAATGCAAACTCTGTGTTTCATCGTCAATAAGAATGTCCAAGGGATAGAGTATACCTGAGGAGAAGCATGGGAATTAAAACTGGACTCAAAGGAGAGGTTCAAAACATAGAAAGTGGGAGTGTCAGTCCTCTTGTACTTAAGTCGGCATTGTGCCTTTTGTATTGAATTCCGATGCAAACTCTGTGTTTCATCGTCAATAAGAAGGTGCAAGGTATACAGAAAACCTACAGTGAAGCATCGGAATCTAAAACTGGACTCAAAGGAGAGGTTCAAATCATTGAAAGTTAGAGTGTCAGTCCTCTTGTACTTAGGTCGGCATTCTGCCTTTTGTATTAAATTCGGATGCAATTTAGGTGTTTCATCGTCAATAAGAAGGTGCAAAGTATACAGTAAACCTGAAGTGAAGCATTGGAATTTAAAACTGGACTCAAAGGAGAAGTTCAAATCATAGAAAGTTAGAGTGTCAGTCCTCTTGTACTTAAGTCGGCATTGTGCCTTTTGAATTTAATCCCGATGCAATTTCTGTGTTTCATCGCCAATAAGAAGGTACAAGGGATACAGTAAACCTGAAGTGAAGCATCGGAATCTAAAACAGGATTCACAGGAGAGGTTCAAATCATAGAAAGTGAGAGTGTCAGACCTCTTGTACTTAAATAGGCATTGTGCCTTTTGTGTTAAATTCGGATGCAATTTCTGTGTTTCATCATGAATAAGAAGGTCCAAGGGATACAGTTAACCTGAAGTGAAGCATGGGAATCTAAAACTGGACTCACAGGAGAGCTTCAAATCATAGAAATTTAGAGTGTCAGTCCTCTAGTACTTAGGTCGGCATTGTGCCTTTTGTATTATATTCGGATGCAATTTAGGTGTTTCATAGTCAATAAGAAGGTGCAAGGTATGCAGAAAACCTGAAGTGAAGCATATGAATCTAAAACTGGACTCACAGGAGAGGTTCATATCACAGAGAGTGAGAGTGTCAGTCCTCTTGTACTTAAGTCGGCATTGCGCTTTTGTAGTAAATTTGGATGCTATATCTGTGTTTCATCGTCCATAAGAAGGTCCAAGGGATACACTAAACCCGAAGTGAAGCACGGAACCTAAATCTGGATTCACAGGAAAGGTTCAAATCATAGAAAGTTAGAGTGTCAGTCCTCTCGTACTTAGGTCGGCATTCTGCCTTTTGTATTCAAATCGGATGCAAACTCTGTGTTTCATCCTCAATAAGAATGTCCAAGGGATAGAGTATACCTGAGGAGAAGCATCGGAATTAAAACTGGACTCAAGACAGATGTTCAAAACATAGAAAGTGAGAGTGTCAGTCCTCTTGTACTTAAGTCGGCATTGTGCCTTTTGTATAAAATTCCGATGCAAACTCTGTGTTTCATCGTCAATAAGAAGGTGCAAAGTATACTGTAAACCTAAAGTGAAGCATCGGAATCTAAAACTGGACTCACAGGAGAGGTTCAAATCATAGAAAGTAAGACTGTCAGTTCTCTTGTACTTAAGTCGGCATTTTGCTTTTGAATTTAATTCCGATGCAATTTCTGTGTTCCATCGTCAATATGATGGTCCAAGGAGTACAGTAAACCCAAAGTGAAGCATCGGAATCTAAATCTGGTCTCACAGGAGAGGTTCAAATCATAGAAAGTTAGAGTGTCAGTCCTCTTGTACTTAGGTCGGCATTCTGCCTTTTGTATTAAATTCGGATGCAATTTAGGTGTTTCATCGTCAATACGAAGGTGCAAGGTACACAGTAAACCTGAAGTGAAGCATCGGAATCTAAAACTGGATTCACAGGAGAGGTTTCAAATAATAGAAAGTGAGAGTGTCAGACCTCTTGTACTTAAGTTAGCATTGTGCCTTTTGTATTAATTTCGGATGCAATATCTGTGTTTCATCATCAATAAGAAGGTCCAAGGGATACAGTTAACCTGAAGTGAAGCAACGGAATCTAAAACTGGACTCACAGGAGAGGTTCAATTATAGAAAGTTAGAGTGTCAGTCCTCTTGTACTTAAGTCGACATTGTGGTTTTTGAATTTAATTCCGATGCAATTTCTGTGTTCGATCGTCACTAAGAAGGTCCAAGGTATACAGTAAACCCGAAGTGAAGCATCGGAATCTAAAACTGTTCTCACAGGAGAGGTTCATATCATAGAAAGTTAGCGTGTCAGTCCTCTAGTACTTAGGTCGGCATTGTGCATTTTGTATTTAATTGGGATGCAATTTCTGTGTTTCATCGTCAATAAGAAGGTGCAAGGGATACATTAAACTCGAAGTGAAGCACGGAACCTAAATATGGATTCACAGGAAAGGTTCAAATCAAATAAAGTTAGAGTGTCAGTCCTCTTGTACTTAGGTCGGCATTCTGCCTTTTGTATTAAATTCGAATGCAATTTAGGTGTTTCATTGTCAATAAGAAGGTGCAAGGTATACAGTAAACCTGAAGTGAAGCATCGGAATTTAAAACTGGACTCAAAGGAGAAGTTCAAATCATAGAAAGTTAGAGTGTCAGTCCTCATGTACTTAAGTCGGCATTGTGCCTTTTGAATTTAATCCCGATGCAATTTCTGTGTCCCATCGTCAATAAGAAGGTGCAAGCTATACAGTAAACCTGAAGTGAAGCATCGGAATCTAAAACTGGACTCACAGGAGGGGTTCAATTCATATAAAGTGAGACTGTCAGTCCTCTTGTACTAAAGTCGGCATTGTGCCTTTTGTATTAAATTCGGATGCAATTTCTGTGTTTCATTGTCAATAAGAAGGTCCAAGGGATACAGTTAACCTGAAGTGAAGCATCGGAATCTAAAAATGGACTCACAGGAGAGGTTCAAATCATAGAAAGTTAGAGTGTCAGTCCTCTAGTACTTAGGTCGACATTGTGCCTTTTGTATTATATTCGGATGCAATTTAGGTGTTTCATAGTCAATAAGAAGGTGCAAGGTATACAGAAAACCTGAAGTGAAGCATCGGAATCTAAAACTGGACTCACAGGAGAGGTTCATATCACAGAGAGTGAGAGTGTCAGTCCTCTTGTACTTAAGTCGGCATTGCGCCTTTTGTATTAAATTTGGATGCAATATCTGTGTTTCATCGTCCATAAGAAGGTCCAAGGGATACACTAAACCCGAAGTGAAGCACGGAACCTAAATCTGGATTCACAGGAAAGGTTCAAATCATACACTCCTGGAAATTGAAATAAGAACACCGTGAATTCATTGTCCCAGGAAGGGGAAACTTTATTGACACATTCCTGGGGTCAGATACAACACATGATCACACTGACAGAACCACAGGCACATAGACACAGGCAACAGAGCATGCACAATGTCGGCACTAGTACAGTGTATATCCACCTTTCGCAGCAATGCAGGCTGCTATTCTTCCATGGAGACGATCGTAGAGATGCTGGATGTAGTCCTGTGGAACGGCTTGCCATGCCATTTCCACCTGGCGCCTCAGTTGGACCAGCGTTCGTGCTGGACGTGCAGACCGCGTGAGACGACGCTTCATCCAGTCCCAAACATGCTCAATGGGGGACAGATCCGGAGATCTTGCTGGCCAGGGTAGTTGACTTACACCTTCTAGAGCACGTTGGGTGGCACGGGATACATGCGGACGTGCATTGTCCTGTTGGAACAGCAAGTTCCCTTGCCGGTCTAGGAATGGTAGAACGATGGGTTCGATGACGGTTTGGATGTACCGTGCACTATTCAGTGTCCCCTCGACGATCACCAGTGGTGTACGGCCAGTGTAGGAGATCGCTCCCCACACCATGATGCCGGGTGTTGGCCCTGTGTGCCTCGGTCGTATGCAGTCCTGATTGTGGCGCTCACCTGCACGGCGCCAAACACGCATACGACCATCATTGGCACCAAGGCAGAAGCGACTCTCATCGCTGAAGACGACACGTCTCCATTCGTCCCTCCATACACGCCTGTCGCGACACCACTGGAGGCGGGCTGCACGATGTTGGGTCGTGAGCGGAAGACGGCCTAACGGTGTGCGGGACCGTAGCCCAGCTTCATGGAGACAGTTGCGAATGGTCCTCGCCGATACCCCAGGAGCAACAGTGTCCCTAATTTGCTGGGAAGTGGCGGTGCGGTCCCCTACGGCACTGCGTAGGATCCTACGGTCTTGGCGTGCATCCGTGCGTCGCTGCGGTCCGGTCCCAGGTCGACGGGCACGTGCACCTTCCGCCGACCACTGGCGACAACATCGATGTACTGTGGAGACCTCACGCCCCACGCGTTGAGCAATTCGGCGGTACGTCCACCCGGCCTCCCGCATGCCCACTATATGCCCTCGCTCAAAGTCCGTCAACTGCACATACGGTTCACGTCCACGCTGTCGCGGCATGCTACCAGTGTTAAAGACTGCGATGGAGCTCCGTATGCCACGGCAAACTGGCTGACACTGACGGCGGCGGTGCACAAATGCTGCGCAGCTAGCGCCATTCGACGGCCAACACCGCGGTTCCTGGTGTGTCCGCTGTGCCGTGCGTGTGATCATTGCTTGTACAGCCCTCTCGCAGTGTCCAGAGCAAGTATGGTGGGTCTGACACACCGGTGTCAATGTGTTCTTTTTTCCATTTCCAGGAGTGTAGAAAGTTAGAGTGTCAGTCCTCTTGTACTTAGGTCGGCATTCTGCCTTTTGTATTCAAATCGGATGCAAACTCTGTTTTTCATCCTCAATAAGAATGTCCAAGGGATAGAGTATACCTGAGGAGAAGCATCGGAATTAAAACTGGACTCAAGACAGATGTTCAAAACATAGAAATTGAGAGTGTCAGTCCTCTTGTACTTAAGTCGGCATTGTGCCTTTTGTATTAAATTCCGATGCAAACTCTGTGTTTCATCGTCAATAAGAAGGTGCAAGGTATACAGTAAACCTAAAGTGAAGCATCGGAATCTAAAACTGGACTCACAGGAGAGGTTCAAATCATAGAAAGTAAGACTGTCAGTTCTCTTGTACTTAAGTCGGTATTTTGCCTTTTGAATTTAATTCCGATGCAATTTCTGTGTTCCATCATCAATAAGATGGTCCAAGGAATACAGTAAACCCAAAGTGAAGCATCGGAATCTAAATCTGGTCTCACAGGAGAGGTTCAAATCATAGAAGGTTAGAGTGTCAGTCCTCTTGTACTTAGGTCGTCATTGTGCCTTTTGTATTAAATTTGGATGCAATTTCTGTGTTTCATCGTCCATAAGAAGGTCCAAGGGATACACTAAACCCGAAGTGAAGCACGGAACCTAAATCTGGATTCACAGGAAAGGTTCAAATCATAGAAAGTTAGAGTGTCAGTCCTCTTGTACTTAGGTCGGCATTCTGCCATTTGTATTAAATTCGGATGCAATTTAGGTGTTTCATCGTCAATAAGAAGGTGCAAAGTATACAGTAAACCTGAAGTGAAGCATCGGAATCTAAAACTGGACTCAAAGGAGAGGTTCAAATCATAGAAAGTTAGAGTGTCAGTCCTCTAGTACTTAAGTCGTCATTGTGCCTTTTGTATTATATTCGAATGCAATTTAGGTGTTTCATCATCAATAAGAAGGTGCAAGGTATACAGTAAACCTGAAGTGAAGCATCGGAATCTAAAACTGGACTCACAAGAGAGGTTCATATCACAGAGAGTGAGAGTGTCAGTCCTCTTGTACTTAAGTCGGCATTGTGCCTTTTGTATTAAATTCGGATGCAATTTCTGTGTTTCATCGTCAATAAGAAGGTGCAAGGGATACAGTAAACCTGAAGTGAAGCATCGTAATCTAAAACTCGACTCACAGGAGAGGTTCAAATCATAGAAAGTGAGAGTGTCAGACCTCCAGTACTTAAGTTGGCATTGTGCCTTTTGTATTAAATTCAGATGCTATTTCTGTGTTTCATCATCATTAAGAAAGTCCAAGGGATACATTAACCCTAAAGTGAAGCATCGGAATCTAAAACTGGACTCACAGGAGAGGTTCAAATCATAGAAAGTTAGAGTGTCAGTCCTCTTGCACTTAAGTCGGCATTGTGCCTTTTGTATTAAATTCGGATGCAATTTCTGTGTTTCATCGTCAATAAGAAGGTACAAGGGATACAGTAAACCTGAAGTGAAGCATCGGAATCTAAAAGTGGATTCACAGGAGAGGTTCAAATCATAGAAAGTGAGTGTGTCAGACCTCTTGTACTTAAATTGGCATTGTGCCTTTTGTATTACATTCGGATGCAATTTCTGTGTTTCATCATGAATAAGAAGGTCCAAGGGATACAGTTAACCTGTAGTGAAGCATCGGAATCTAATACTGGACTCCCAGGAGAGGTTCAAATCATAGAAAGTTAGAGTGTCAGTCCTCTAGTACTTAGGTCGGCATTGTGCCTTTTGTATTATATTCGGTTGCAATTTAGGTGTTTCATAGTCAATAAGAAGGTGCAAGGTATACAGAAAACCTGAAGTGTAGCATCGGAATCTAAAACTGGACTCACAGGAGAGGTTCATATCACAGAGAGTGAGAGTGTCAGTCCTCTTGTACTTAAGTCGGCATTGCGCCTTTTGTATTAAATTTGGATGCAATATCTGTGTTTCATCGTCCATAAGAAGGTCCAAGGGATACACTAAACCCGAAGTGAAGCACGGAACCTAAATCTGGATTCACAGGAATGGTTCAAATCATAGAATGTTAGAATGTCAGTCCTCGTGTACTTAGGTCGGCATTCTGCCTTTTGTATTCAAATCGGATGCAAACTCTGTGTTTCATCCTCAATAAGAATGTCCAACGGATAGAGTATACCTGAGGAGAAGCATCGGAATTAAAACTGGACTCAAGACAGATGTTCAAAACATAGAAAGTGAGAGTGTCAGTCCCCTTGTACTTAAGTCGGCATTGTGCCTTTTGTATTAAATTCCGATGCAAACTCTGTGTTTCATCGTCAATAAGAAGGTGCAAGGTATACAGTAAACCTAAAGTGAAGCATCGGAATCTAAAACTGGACTCACAGGAGAGGTTCAAATCATAGAAAGTAAGACTGTCAGTTCCCTAGTACTTAAGTCGGCATTTTGCCTTTTGAATTTAATTCCGATGCAATTTCTGTGTTCCATCGTCAATAAGATGGTCCAAGGAATGCAGTAAACCCAAAGTGAAGCATTGGAATCTAAATCTGGTCTCACAGGAGAGGTTCAAATCATAGAAAGTTAGAGTGTCAGTCCTCTTGTACTTAGGTCGTCATTGTGCCTTTTGTATTAAATTCGGATGCAATTTAGGTGTTTCATCGTCAATAAGAAGGTGCAAAGTATACAGTAAACCTGAAGTGAAGCATCGGAATCTAAAACTGGACTCAAAGGAGAGGTTCAAATCATAGAAAGTAAGACTGTCAGTCCTCTTGTACTTAGGTCGGCATTGTACCTTTTGTATTAAATTGGGATGCAATTTCTGTGTTTCATCGTCAATAAAAAGGTGCAAGGAATACAGTAAACCTGAAGTGAAGCATCAGAATCAAAACTGGACTCACAGGAGAGGTTCAAATCCTAGAAAGTTAGAGTGTCAGCCCTCTTGTACTTAAGTCGGCATTGTGCTTTTTGTATTAAATTCGGATGCATTTTCTGTGTTTCATCATCAATAAGAAGGTCCACGGGATACAGGTAACCTGAAGTGAAGCGTCGGAATCTAAAGCTGGACTCACAGGAGAGGTTCAATTATAGAAAGTTAGAGTGTCAATCCTCTTGTACTGAAGTCGACATTGTGCCTTTTGAATTTAATTCCGATGCAATTTTTGTGTACCATCGTCAATAAGAAAGTCCAAGGTATACAGTAAACCCGAAGTGTAGCTTCGGAATCTAAAACTGGTCTCACAGGAGAGGTTCAAATCATAAAAAGTTAGAGTGTCAGTCCTCTTGTACTTAGGTCGGCATTGTGCCTTTTGTATTAAATTCGGATGCAATTTAGGTGTTTCATCGTCAATAAGAAGGTGCCAAGTATACAGTAAACCTGAAGTGAAGCATCGGAATCTAAAACTGGACTCAAAGGAGAGGCTCAAATCATAGAAAGTTAGAGCGTCAGTCCTCTTGTACTGAAGTCGGCATTGTGCCTTTTGAATTTAATTCCGATGCAATTTCTGTGTTCCATCGTTAATAAGAAGGTGCAAGGTATACAGTATACCTGAAGTGAAGCATCGGAATCTAAAACTGGACTCACAGGAGGGGTTCAAATCATAGAAAGTGAGACTGTCAGTCCTCTTGTACTTAAGTCGGCATTGTGCCTTTTGTATTAAATTCAAATGCTATTTCTGTGTTTCATTGTCAATAAGAAGGTCCAAGGTATACAGTATACCTGAGGTGAAGCATGAAAATCTAAAACTGGACTCACAGGAGAGGTTCAAATCATAGAAAGTTAGAGTGTCAGTCCTCTAGTACTTAAGTCGGCATTGTGCCTTTTGTATTATATTCGGATGCAATTTAGGTGTTTCATCATCAATAAGAAGGTGCAAGGTATACAGTAAACCTGAAGTTAAGCATCGGAATCTAAAACTGGACTCACAGGAGAGGTTCAATTATAGAAAGTTAGAGTATCACTCCCCTTGTACTTAAGTTGACATTGTGCCTTTTGAATTTAATTCCGATGCAATATCTGTGTTCCATCGTCAATAAGAAGGTCCAAGGTATACAGTAAACCCGAAGTGAAGCATCGGAATCTAAAACTGGTCTCACAGGAGAGGTTCAAATCATAGAAAGTTAGAGTGTCAGTCCTCTAGTACTTAGGTCGGCATTGTGCCTTTTGTATTATATTCGGATGCAATTTAGGTGTTTCATAGTCAATAAGAAGGTGCAAGGTATACAGAAAACCTGAAGTGAAGCATCGGAATCTAAAACTGGACTCACGGGAGAGATTCATATGACAGAGAGTGGGAGTGTCACTCCTCTTGTACTTAAGTCGGCAATGCGCCTTTTGTATTAAATTTGGATGCAATACCTGTGTTTCATAGTCCATAAGAAGGTCCATGAGATACACTAAACCTGAAGTGAAGCACGGAACCTAAATCTGGATTCACAGGAAAGGTTCAAATCATAGAAAGTTAGAGTGTCAGTCCTCTTGTACTTAGGTCGGCATTCTGCCTTTTGTATTCAAATCGGATGCAAACTCTGTGTTTCATCCTCAATAAGAATGTCCAAGGGATAGAATATACCTGAGGAGAAGTATCGGAATTAAAACTGGACTCAAGACAGATGTTCGAAACATAGAAAGTGAGAGTGTCAGTCCTCTTGTACTTAAGTCGGCATTGTGCCTTTTGTATTAAATTCGAATGCAATATCTGTGTTTCATCGTCAATAAGATGGTGCAAGGTATACAGTAAACCTGAAGTGAAGAATCGGAGTCTAAAACTGGACTCACAGGAGATGCTCAATTCATAGAAAGTTAGAGTGTCAGTCCTCTTGTACTTCAGTCGGCATTGTGCCTTTTGTATTAAATTTGGATGCAATATCTGTGTTTCATCGTCCATAAGAAGGTCCAAGGGATACACTAAACCCGAAGTGAAGCACGGAACCTAAATCTGGATTCACAGGAAAGGTTCAAATCACAGAAAGTTAGAGTGTCAGTCCTCTTGTACTTAAGTCGGCATTGTGCATTTTGTATTTAATTCCGATGCAATTTCTGTGTTCCATCGTCAATAAGAAGGTGCAAGGTATACAGTAAACCTGAAGTGAAGCATCGGAATCTAAAACTGGACTCACAGGAGGGGTTCAAATCATAGAAAGTGAGACTGTCAGTCCTCTTGTACTTAAGTCGGCATTGTGCCTTTTGTATTAAATTCGGATGCAATTTCTGTGTTTCATTGTCAATAAGAAGGTCCAAGGTATACAGTATACCTGAAGTGAAGCATGAGAATCTAAAACTGGACTCACAGGAGAGGTTAAAATCATAGAAAGTTAGAGTGCCAGTCCTCTAGTACTTAAGTCGGCATTGTGCCTTTTGTATTCAAATCGGATGCAATCTCTTTGTTTCATCGTCAATAAGAATGTCCAAGGGATAGAGTATACCTGAGGAGAAGCATCGGAATTAAAACAGGACTCAAAGGAGAGGTTCAAAACACAGAAAGTGAGAGTGTCAGTCCTCTTGTACTTAAGTCGGCTTTGGGACTTTTGTATTAAATGCCGATGCAAACTCTGTGTTTCATCGTCAATAAGAAGGTCCAAGGGATACAGTAAACCTGAAATGAAGCATCAGAATCTAAAACTGTACTCACAGTAGAGGTTCAAATCATAGAGAGTAAGAGTGTCAGTCCTCTTGTACTTTTGTCGGCATTGTGCCATTTGTATTAAATTCGGATGCAATATCTGTGTTTCATCATCAATAAGAAGGTCCAAGGGATACAGTTAACCTGAAGTGAAGCATCGGAATCTAAAACTGGACTTACAGGAGAGGTTTAAATCATAGAAAGTTAGAGTGTCAGTCCTCATGCACTTAAGTCGGCATTGTGCCTTTAGTATTAAATTCGGATGCAATTTCTGTGTTTCATCGTCAATAAGAAGGTCCAAGGGATACAGTAAACTTGAAGTGAAGCATCGGATTCTAAAACTGGACTCACAGGAGAGGTTCAATTATAGAAAGTTAGAGTGTCAGTCCTCTTGTACTTATGTCGACATTGTGCTTTTTGAATTTAATTCCGATGCAATTTCTGTGTTCCATCGTCAATAAGAATGTCCAAGGTATACAGTAAACCCGAAGTGAAGCATCGGAATCTAAAACTGGTCTCACAGGAGAGGTTCAAATCATAGAAAATTAGCGTGTCAGTCCTCTAGTACTTACGTCGGCATTGTGCCTTTTGTATTATATTTGGATGCAATTTAGATGTTTCATCGTCAATAAGAAAGTGCAAGGTATACAGTAAACCTGAAGTGAAGCATCGGAATCTAAAACTGGACTCACAGGAGAGTTTCAAATCATAGAAAGTAAGACTATCAGTTCTCTTGTACTTAAGTCGGCATTGTGCATTTTGGATTAAATTCGGAAGCAATTTCTGTGTTTCATTGTCAATAAGAAGGTCCAAGGTATACAGTATACCTGAAGTGAAGCATCAGAATCTAAAACTGGACACACAGGAGAGGTTCAAATTATAGAAAGTTAGAGTGCCAGTCGTCTTGTACTTAGGTCGGCATTGTGCCTTTTGTATTTAATTCGGATGCAATTTCTGTGTTTCATCGTCAATAAGACGGTGCATGGGATACAGTAAACCTGAAGTGAAGCATCGGAATCTAAAACTGGACTCACAGGAGAGGTTCATATCACAGAGAGTGAGAGTGTGAGTCCTCTTGTACTTAAGTCGGCATTGTGCCTTTTGTATTAAATTTGGATGCAATATCTGTGTTTCATCGTCCATAAGAAGGTCCAAGGGATACATTAAACCCGAAATGAAGCACGGAACCTAAATATGGATTCACAGGAAAGGTTCAAATCATATAAAGTTAGAGTGTCAGTCCTCTTGTACTTAGGTCGGCATTGTGCCTTTTGTATTCTATTCGGATGCAATTTAGGTGTTTCATAGTCAATAAGAAGGTGCAAGGTATACAGAAAACCTGAAGTGAAACATCGGAATCTAAAACTGGACTCACAGGAGAGGTTCATATCACAGAGAGTGAGAGTGTCAGTCCTCTTGTACTTAGGTTGGCATTCTGCCTTTTGTATTCAAACCGGATGCAAACTCTGTGTTTCATCCTCACTAAGAATGTCCAAGGGATAGAGTATACCTGAGGAGAAGCATCGGAATTAAAACTGGACTCAAGACAGATGTTCAAAACATAGAAAGTGAGAGTGTTCGTCCTCTTGTACTTAAGTCGGCATTGTGCCTTTTGTATTAAATTCCAATGCAAACTCTGTGTTTCACCGTCAATAAGAAGGTGCAAGGTATACAGTAAACCTAAAGTGAAGCATCGGAATCTAAAACTGGACTCACAGGAGAGGTTCAATTCAAAGAAAGTAAGACTGTCAGTTCTCTTGTACTTAAGTCGGCATTTTGCCTTTTGAATTTAATTCCGATGCAATTTCTGTGTTCCATCGTCAATAAGATGGTCCAAGGAATACAGTAAACCCAAAGTGAAGCATCGGAATCTAAATCAGGTCTCACAGGAGAGGCTCAAATCATAGAAAGTTAGAGTGTCAGTCCTCGTGTACTTAGGTCGTCATTGTGCCTTTTGTATTAAATTCGGATGCAATTTAGGTGTTTCATCGTCAATAAGAAGGTGCAAGGTATACAGTAAACAAGAAGTGAAGCATCGGAATCTGAAACTGGACTCACAGGAGAGGTTCAAATCATAGAAAGTAAGACTGTCAGTCCTCTTTTACTTAATTCGGCATTGTGCCTTTTGTATTAATTTTGGATGCAATTTCTGTGTTTCATCGTCAATAAGAAGGTCTAAGGTATACTATATACCTGAAGTGAAGCATCGGAATCTAAAACTGGACTCACACGAGAGGTTCAAATCTTAGAAAGTTAGAGTGTCAGTCCTCTAGTACTTAAGTCGGCATTGTGCCTTTTGTATTATATTCGGATGCAATTTAGGTGTTTCATCATCAATATGAAGGTGCAAGGTATACAGGAAACCTGAAGTGAAGCATCGGAATCTAAAACTGGACTCACAGGAGAGGTTCAATTATAGAAAGTTAGAGTGTCAGTCCCCTTGTACTTAAGTCAACATTGTGCCTTTTGAATTTAATTCCGATGCCATATCTGTGTTCCATCGTCAATAGGAAGGTCCAAGGTATACAGTAAACCCGAAGTGAAGCATCGGAATCAAAAACTGGTCTCACAGGAGAGGTTCAAATCATAGAAAGTTAGAGTGTCAGTCCTTTAGTACTTAGGTCGGCATTGTGCCTTTTGTATTATATTCGGATGCAACTTAGGTGTTTCATCGATAGTAAGAAGGTGCTAGGTATACAGTAAACCTGAAGTGAAGCATCGGAATCTAAAACTGGACTCACAGGAGAGGTTCAAATCATAGAAAGTAAGACTGTCAGTTCTCTTTTACTTAAGTCGGCATTTTGCCTTTTGAATTTAATTCCGATGCAATTTCTGTGTTCGATCGTCAATAAGATGGTCCAAGGAATACAGTAAACCCAAAGTGAAGCATCAGAATCTAACACTAGTCTCACAGGAGAGGTTCAAATCATAGAAAGTGAGAGTGTCAGACCTCTTGTACTTAAGTCGGCATTGTGCTTATTGTATTAAATTCGGATGCAATTTCGGTGTTTCATCATCAATACGAAGGTCGAAGAGATACAGTTAACCTGAAGTGAAGCGTCGGAAACTAAAACTGGGCTCACAGGAGAGGTTCAAATCATAGAAAATTAGAGTGTCAGTCCTCATGCACTTAAGTCGGCATTGTGCCTTTAGTATTAAATTCGGATGCAATTTCTGTGTTTCATCGTCAATAAGAAGTTCCAAGGGATACAGTAAACCAGAAGTGAAGCATCGGAATCTAAAACTGGACTCACAGGAGAGGTTCAGTTATATAAAGTTAGAGTGTCAGTCCTCTTGTACTTAAGTCGACATTGTGCCTTTTGAATTTAATTCCGATGCAATTTCTGTGTACCATCGTCAATAAGAAAGTCCAAGGTATACAGTAAACCCGAAGTGAAGCATCGGAATCTAAAACTGGTCTCACAGGAGAGGTTCAAATCATAGAAAGTTAGAGTGTCAGTCCTCTAGTACTTAGGTCGGCATTGTGCCTTTTGTATTATATTCGGATGCAATTTAGGTGTTTCATCGTCAATAAGAAGGTGCAAGGCATACAGTAAACCTGAAGTGAAGCATCGGAATCTAAAACTGGACTCACAGGAGAGGTTCATATCACAGAGAGTGAGAGTGTCAGTCCTCTTGAACTTAAGTCATCATTGTGCCTTTTGTATTAAATTTGGATGCAATATCTGTGTTTCATCGTCCATAAGAAGGTCCAAGGGATACACTAAACCCGAAGGGAAGCACGGAACCTAAATCTGGATTCACAGGAAAGGTTCAAATCATCGAAAGTTAGAGAGTCAGTCCTCTTGTACTTAGGTCGGCATTCTGCCTTTTGTATTAAATTCGGATGCAATTTAGGTGTTTCATCGTCAATAACAAGGTGCAAAGTATACAGTAAACCTGAAGTGAAGCATGGGAATCTAAAACTGGACTCACAGGAGGGGTTCAAATCATAGAAAGTGAGAGTGTCAGTCCTCTAGTACTTAGGTCGGCATTGTGCCTTTTGTATTATATTCGGATGCAATTTAGGTGTTTCATCGTCAATAAGAAGGTGCAAGGTATACAGTAAACCTGAAGTGAAGCATCGGAATCTAAAACTGGACTGACAGGAGAGGTTCATATCACAGAGAGTGAGAGTGTCAGTCCTCTTGTACTTAAGTCGGCATTGTGCCTTTTGTATTAAATTCGGATGCAATTTCTGTGTTTCATTGTCAATAAGAAGGTCCAAGGTATACAGTATACCAGAGGTGAAGCATGAGATTCTAAAACTGGACTCACAGGAAAGGTTCAAATCATAGAATGTTAGAGTGTCAGTCCTCTAGTACTTAAGTCGTCATTGTGCCTTTTGTATTATATTCGGATGCAATTTAGGTGTTTCATCGTCAATAAGAAGGTGCAAGGTATACAGTAAACCTGAAGTGAAGCATCGGAATCTAAAACTGGACTCACAGGAGAGGTTCTTATCACAGAGTGTGAGAGTGTCAGTCCTCTTGTACTTAAGTCGGCATTGTGCCTTTTGCATTAAATTTGGATGCAATATCTGTGTTTCTTCGTCCATAAGAAGGTCCAAGGGATACACTAAATCCGAAGTGAAGCACGGAACCTAAATCTGGATTCACAGGAATGGTTCAAATCATAGAAAGTGAGAGTGTCAGACCTCTTGTACTTAAGTTGGCATTGTGCCTTTTGTATTAAATTCGGATGCAATATCTGTGTTTCATCATCAATAAGAAGGTCCAAGGGATACAGTTAACCTGAAGTGAAGCATCGGAATCTAAAACTGAACGCACAGGAGAGGTTTAAATCATAGAAAGTTAGAGTGTCAGTCCTCATGCACTTAAGTCAGCATTGTGCCTTTTGTATTAAATTCGGATGCAATTTCTGTGTTTCATCGTCAATAAGAAGGTCCAAGGAATACAGTAAACCCAAAGTGAAGCATCAGAATCTAAAACAGGTCTCACAGGAGAGGTTCAAATCATAGAAAGTTAGAGTGTCAATCCTCTAGTACTTAGGTCGGCATTGTGCCTTTTGTATTATATTCGTATGCAATTTAGGTGTTTCATCGTCAATAAGAAGGTGCTAGGTATACAGTAAACCTGAAGTGAAGCATCGGAATCTAAAACTGGACTCACGGGAGTGGTTAAAATCATAGAAAGTAAGACTGTCATTCTCTTGTACTTAAGTCGGCATTTTGCCTTTTGAATTTAATTCCGATGCAATTTCTGTGTTCCATCGTCAATAAGATGGTCCAAGAAATACAGTAAACCCAAAGTGAAGCATGAGAATCTAAAACAGGTCTCACAGGAGAGGTTCAAATCATAGAAAGTTAGAGTGTCAGTCCTCTTGTACTTAGGTCGTCATTGTGCCTGTTGTATTAAATTGGGATGCAATTACTGTGATTCATCGTCAATAAGAAGGTGCAAGGGATACAGCAAACCTGAAGTGAAGCATCAGAATCAAAACTGGACTCACAGGAGAGGTTCAAATCATAGAAAGTGAGAGTGTCAGACCTCTTGTACTTAAGTCGGCATTGTGCTTTTTGTATTAAATTCGGATGCAATTTCTGTGTTTCATTGTTAATAAGAAGGTCCAAGGTATACAGTATACCTGAAGTGAAGCATCAGAATCTAAAACTGGACTCACAGGAGAGTTTCAAATCATAGAAAGTTAGAGTGTCAGTCCTCTAGTACTTAAGTCGGCATTGTGCATTTTGTATTCAATTCGGATGCAAACTCTGTGTTTCATCGTCAATAAGATGCTCAAAGGGATAGAGTAAACCTGAAACGAAGCATCGGAATCAAAAACTGGACTCACAGGAGAGGTTCAAATCATAGAGAGTTAGAGTGTCAGTCCTCTTGTACATAAGTCGGCATTGTGCCTTTTGTATTAAAATCGGATGCAATTTCTGTGTTCCATCGTCAATAGGAAGGTCCAAGGTATACAGTAAACCCGAAGTGAAGCATCGGAATCTAAAACTGGTCTCACAGGAGAGGTTCAAGTCAAAGAAAGTTAGAGTGTCAGTCCTTTTGTACTTAGGTCGTCATTGTGCCTTTTGTATTACATTCGGATGCAATTTACGTGTTTCATCGTCAATAAGAGGGTGCAAGATATACAGTAAACCTGACGTGAAGCATCGGAATCTAAAAATGGACTCACAGGAGAGGTTCAAATCATAGAAAGTAAGACTGTCAGTCCACTTGTACTTAAGTCAGCATTGTGCTTTTTGTATTAAATTCGGATGCAATTTCTTTGTTTCATTGTCAATAAGAAGGTCCAAGGTATACAGTATACCTGAAGTGAAGCATCTGAATCTAAAACTGGACTCACAGGAGAGGTCCAAATCATAGAAAGTTAGAGTGTCAGTCCTCTTGTACTTAGGTCGGTATTGTGCCTTTTGCATTAAATTCGGATGCAATTTCTGTGTTTCATCGTCAATAAGAAGGTGCAAGGGATACAGTAAACCTGAATTGGAGCATCGGAATGAAAAACTGGTCTCACAGGAGGGGTTCAAATCATAGAAATTTAGAGTGTCAGTCCTCTAGTACTTAGGTCGGCATTGTGCCTTTTGTATTATATTCGGATGCAATTTAGGTGTTTCATCGTCAATAAGAAGGTGCAAGGTATACAGTAAACCTGAAGTGAAACATCGGAATCTAAAACTGGACTCACAGGAGAGGTTCAATTATAGAAAGTTAGAGTGTCAGTACTCTTGTACTTAAGTCAGCATTTTGCCTTTTGAATTTAATTCCGATGCAATTTCTGTTTTTCATCGTCAATAAGATGGTGCAAGGTATACAGTAAACCCAAAGTCAAGCATCGGAATCTAAAACTGGTCCCACAGGAGAGGTTCAAATCATAGAAAGTTAGAGTGTCAGTCCTGTTGTACTTAGGTCGTCATTGTGCATTTTGTATTAAATTCGGATGCAATTTAGGTGTTTCATCGTCAATAAGAAGGTGCAAGGTATACAGTAAACCTGAAGTGAAGCATCGGAATCTGAAACTGGACTCACAGGAGAGGTTCAAATCATAGAAAGTAAGACTGTCAGTCCTCTTTTACTTAAGTCGGCATTGTGCTTTTTGTATTAATTTCGGATGCGATTTCTGTGTTTCATCGTCAATAAGAAGGTCTAAGGTATACTGTATACCTGAAGTGAAGCATCGGAATCTAAAACTGGACTCACACGAGAGATTCAAATCATAGAAAGTTAGAGTGTCAGTCCTCTAGTACTTAAGTCGGCATTGTGCCTTTCGTATTCAATTCGGATGCAAACTCTGTGTTTCATCGTCAATCGGATGGTCCAAGGGATAGAGTAAACGTGAAGAGAAGCATCGGAATCTAAAACTGGACTCACAGGAGAGGTTCAAATCATAGAAAGTGAGAGTGTCAGTCCTCTTGTACTTAAGTCGGCATTGTGCCTTTTGTATTAAATTCCGATGCAAACTCTGTGTTTCATCGTCAATGAGAAGGTCCAAGGGATACAGTAAACCTGAAATGAAGCATCGGAATCTAAAACTGGACTCACAGGAGAGGTTCAAATCATAGAAAGTGCGAGTGTCAGTCCTCTTGTACATTTGTCGGCATTGTGTTTTTTTTGTATTAAATTCCGATGCAATTTCTGTGTTTCATCGTCAATAAGAAGGTCCAAGGTATACAGCAAACCTGAAGTGAAGCATCGGAATCTAAAACTGGACTCACAGGAGGGGTTCAAAGCATAGAAAGTTAGAGTGTCACTCCTCTTGTACTTAAGTCTGCATTGTGCCTTTTGTATTAAAGTCGGATGCAATCTCTGTGTTCCATCGTCAATAGGAAGGTCGAAGGTATACAGTAAACCCGAAGTGAGCATCGGAATCTAAAACTGGTCTCACAGGAGAAACTCAAATCAAAGAACGTTGGACTGTCAGTCCTCTTGTACTTAGGTCGGCAGTGTGCCTTTTGTATTAAATTCCGATGCAATTTCTGTGTTTCATCGACAATAAGAAGGTGCAAGGGATACAGTAAACCTGAAGTGAAGCATCGCAATCTAAAACTGGACTCACAGGAGAGGTTCAAATCATAGAAAGTGAGAGTGTCAGATCTCTTGTACTTAAGTCGGCATTGTGCTTTTTGTATTAAATTCGGATGCAATTTCAGTGTTTCATTGTCAATAAGAAGGTCCAAGGTATACAGTATACCTGAAACGAAGCATCGGAATCAAAAACTGGACTCACAGGAGAGGTTCAAAACATAGAAACTTAGAGTGTCAGTCCTCTTGTACTTTTGTCGGCATTGTGTTTTTTTGTATTAAATTCCGATGCAATTTCTGTGTTTCATTGTCAATAAGAAGGTCCAAGGTATACAGTATACCTGAAGTGAAGCATCAGAATCTAAAACTGGACTCACAGGAGAGGTTCAAATCATAGAAAGTTAGGTTGTCAGTCCTCTTGTACTTAGGTCGGCATTGTGCCTTTTGTATTAAATTCGGATGCAATTTCTTTGTTTCATTGTCAATAAGATGGTCCAGGGTATACAGTATACCTGAAGTGAAGCATCAGAATCTAAAACTGGACTCACAGGAGAGGTTCAAATCATAGAAAGTTAGAGTGTCAGTCCTCTTGTACTTAGGTCGGCATTGTGCCTTTTATATTATATTCGGATGCAATTTAGGTGTTTCATCGTCAATAAGAGGGTGCAAGATATACAGTAAACCTGACGTGAAGCATCGGAATCTAAAAATGGACTCACAGGAGAGGTTCAAATCATAGAAAGTAAGACTGTCAGTCCACTTGTACTTAAGTCAGCATTGTGCTTTTTGTATTAAATTCGGATGCAATTTCTTTGTTTCATTGTCAATAAGAAGGTCCAAGATATACAGTATACCTGAAGTGAAGCATTAGAATCTAAAACTGGACTCACAGGAGAGGTTCAAATCATAGAAAGTTAGAGTGTCAGTCCTCTTGTACTTAGGTCGGCATTGTGCGTTTTGTATTAAATTCGGATGCAATTTCTGTGTTTCATCGTCAATAAGAAGGTGCAAGGGATACAGTAAACCTGAAGTGGAGCATCGGAATCAAAAACTGGTCTCACAGGAGGGGTTCAAAACATAGAAATTTAGAGTGTCAGTCCTCTAGTACTTAGGTCGGCATTGTGCCTTTGTATTATATTCGGATGCAATTTAGGTGTTTCATCGTCAATAAGAAGGTGCAAGGTATACAGTAAACCTGAAGTGAAGCATCGGAATCTAAAACTGGACTCACAGGAGAGGTTCAAATCATAGAAAGTGAGAGTGTCAGTCCTCTTGTACTTAAGTCGGCATTGTGCCTTTTGTATTAAATTCCGATGCAAACTCTGTGTTTCATCGTCAATGAGAAGGTCCAAGGGATACAGTAAACCTGAAATGAAGCATCGGAATCTAAAACTGGACTCACAGGAGAGGTTCAAATCATAGAAAGTGCGAGTGTCAGTCCTGTTGTACATTTGTCGGCATTGTGTCTTTTTTGTATTAAATTCTGATACAATTTCTGTGTTTCATCGTCAATAAGAAGGTCCAAGGTATACAGCAAACCTGAAGTGAAGCATCGGAATCTAAAACTGGACTCACAGGAGGGGTTCAAAGCATAGAAAGTTAGAGTGTCACTCCTCTTGTACTTAAGTCGGCATTGTGCCTTTTGTATTAAAGTCGGATGCAATCTCTGTGTTCCATCGTCAATAGGAAGGTCGAAGGTATACAGTAAACCCGAAGTGAGCATCGGAATCTAAAACTGGTCTCACAGGAGAGGCTCAAATCAAAGAAAGTTGGACTGTCAGTCCTCTTGTACTTAGGTCGGCATTGTGCCTTTTGTATTAAATTCGGATGCAATTTCTGTGTTTCATCGTCAATAAGAAGGTGCAAGGGATACAGTAAACCTGAAGTGAAGCATCGCAATCTAAAACTGGACTCACAGGAGAGGTTCAAATCATAGAAAGTGAGAGTGTCAGACCTCTTGTACTTAAGTTGGCATTGTGATTTTTGTATTAAATTCGGATGCAATTTCTGTGTTTCATCGTCTATAAGAAGGTCCAAGGGATACAGTAAACCTGAAGTGAAGCATCGGATTCTAAAACTGGACTCACAGGAGAGGTTCAATTATAGAAAGTTAGAGTGTCAGTCCTCTTGCACTTAAGTCGGCATTGTGCCTTTTGTATTAAATTCGGATGCAATTTCTGTGTTTCATCGTCAATAAGAAGGTACAAGGGATTCAGTAAACCTGAAGTGAAGCTTCGGAATCTAAAAGTGGATTCACAGGAGAGGTTCAAATCATAGAAAGTGAGAGTGTCAGACCTCTTGTACTTAAGTTGGCATTGTGCCTTTTGTATTAAATTCGGATGCAATATCTGTGTTTCATCATCAATAAGAAGGTCCAAGGGATAGAGTTAACCTGAGGTGAAGCATCGGAATCTAAAACTGGACTCACAGGAGAGGTTCAAATCAAAGAAAGTTAGAGTGTCAGTCCTCATGCACTTAAGTCAGCATTGTGCCTTTTGTATTAAATTCGGATGCAATTTCTGTGTTTCATCGTCAATAAGAAGGTCCAAAGAATACAGTTAACCAAAGTGAAGCATCCAGAATCTAAAACAGGTCTCACAGGAGAGGTTCAAATCATAGAAAGTTAGAGTGTCAGTCCTCTAGTACTTAGGTCGGCATTGTGCCTTTTGTATTATATTCGGATGCAATTTAGGTGTTTCATCGTCAATAAGAAGGTGCTAGGTATACAGTAAACCTGAAGTGAAGCATCGGAATCTAAAACTGGACTCACGGGAGTGGTTCAAATCATAGAAAGTAAGACTGTCAGTCCTCTTTTACTTAAGTCAGCATTGTGCCTTTTGTATTAATTTCGGATGCAATTTCTGTGTTTCATCGTCAATAAGAAGGTCTAAGGTATACTGTATACCTGAAGTGAAGCATCGGAATCTAAAACTGGACTCACACGAGAGGCTCAAATCATAGAAAGTTAGAGTGTCAGTCCTCTAGTACTTAAGTCGGCATTGTGCAATTTGTATTAAATTGGGATGCAATTTCTGTGTTTCATCGTCAATAAGAACGTGCAAGGGATACAGCAAACCTGAAGTGAAGCATCAGAATCAAAACTGGACTCACAGGAGCGGTTCAAATCATAGAAAGTGAGAGTGTCAGACCTCTTGTACTTAAGTCGGCAATGTGCTTTTTGTATTAAATTCGGATGCAATTTCTGTGTTTCATTGTCAATAAGAAGGTCCAAGGTATACAGTATACCTGAAACGAAGCATCGGAATCAAAAACTGGACTCACAGGAGAGGTTCAAAACATAGAAAGTTAGAGTGTCAGTCCTCTTGTACTTTTGTCGGCATTGTGTTTTTTTGTATTAAATTCCGATGCAATTTCTGTGTTTCATTGTCAATAAGAAGGTCCAAGGTATACAGTATACCTGAAGTGAAGCATCAGAATCTAAAACTGGACTCACAGGAGAGGTTCAAATCATAGAAAGTTTGGTTGTCAGTCCTCTTGTAATTAGGTCGGCATTGTGCCTTTTGTATTAAATTCGGATGCAATTTCTTTGTTTCATTGTCAATAAGATGGTCCAAGGTATACAGTATACCTGAAGTGAAGCATCAGAATCTAAAACTGGACTCACAGGAGAGGTTCAAATCATAGAAAGTTAGAGTGTCAGTCCTCTTGTACTTAGGTCGGCATTGTGCCTTTTGTATTAAATTCGGATGCAATTTCTGTGTTTCATCGTCAATAAGAGGGTGCAAGATATACAGTAAACCTGACGTGAAGCATCGGAATCTAAAAATGGACTCACTGGAGAGGTTCAAATCATAGAAAGTAAGTCTGTCAGTCCACTTGCACTTAAGTCAGCATTGTGCTTTTTGTATTAAATTCGGATGCAATTTCTTTGTTTCATTGTCAATAAGAAGGTCCAAGGTATACAGTATACCTGAAGTGAAGCATCAGAATCTAAAACTGGACTCACAGGAGAGGTTCAAATCATAGAAAGTTAGAGTGTCAGTCCTCTTGTACTTAGGTCGGCATTGTGCCTTTTGTATTAAATTCGGATGCAATTTCTGTGTTTCATCGTCAATAAGAAGGTGCAAGGGATACAGTAAGCCTGAAAGGGAGCATCGGAATCAAAAACTGGTCTCACAGGAGGGGTTCTAATCATAGAAATTTAGAGTGTCAGTCCTCTAGTACTTGGGTCGGCATTGTGCCTTTTGTATTATATTCGGATGCAATTTAGGTGTTTCATCGTCAATAAGAGGGTGCAAGATATACAGTAAACCTGACGTGAAGCATCGGAATCTGAAAATGGACTCACAGGAGAGGTTCAAATCATAGAAAGTAAGACTGTCAGTCCACTTGTACTTAAGTCAGCATTGTGCTTTTTGTATTAAATTCGGATGCAATTTCTTTGTTTCATTGTCAATAAGAAGGTGCAAGGTATACAGTATACCTGAAGTGAAGCATCAGAATCTAAAACTGGACTCATAGGAGAGGTTCAAATCATAGAAAGTTAGAGTGTCAGTCCTCTTGTACTTAGGTCGGCATTGTGCCTTATGTATTAAATTCGGATGCAATTTCTGTGTTTCATCGTCAATAAGAAGGTGCAAGGGATACAGTAAACCTGAAGTGGAGCATCGGAATCAAAAACTGGTCTCACAGGAGGGGTTCAAATCATAGAAATTTAGAGTGTCAGTCCTCTAGTACTTAGGTCGGCATTGTGCCTTTGTATTATATTCGGATGCAATTTAGGTGTTTCATCGTCAATAAGAAGGTGCAAGGTATACAGTAAACCTGAAATGAAGCATCGGAATCTAAAACTGGACTCACAGGAGAGGTTCAATTATAGAAAGTTAGAGTGTCAGTCCTCTTGTACTTAAGTCAGCATTTTGCCTTTTGAATTTAATTCCGATGCAATTTCTGTTTTTCATCGTCAATAAGATGGTGCAAGGTATACAGTAAACCCAAAGTGAAGCATCGGAATCTAAAACTGGTCCCACAGGAGAGGTTCAAATCATAGAAAGTTAGAGTGTCAGTCCTGTTGTACTCAGGTCGTCATTGTGCATTTTGTATTAAATTCGGATGCAATTTAGGTGTTTCATCGTCAATATGAAGGTGCAAGGTTTACAGTAAACCTGAAGTGAAGCATCGGGATCTGAAACTGGACTCACAGGAGAGGTTCAAATCATAGAAAGTAAGACTGTCAGTCCTCTTTTACTTAAGTCGGCATTAAGCTTTTTGTATTAATTTCGGATGCAATTTCTGTGTTTCATCGTCAATAAGAAGGTCTAAGGTATACTGTATACCTGAAGTGAAGCATCGGAATCTAAAACTGGACTCACACGAGAGGTTCAAATCATAGAAAGTGAGAGTGTCAGTCCTCTTGTACTTAAGTCGGCATTGTGCCTTTTGTATTAAATTCCGATACAAACTCTGTGTTTCATCGTCAATGAGAAAGTCCAAGGGATACAGTTAACCTGAGGTGAAGTATCGGAATCTAAAACTGGACTCACAGGAGAGGCTCAAATCATAGAAAGTTAGAGTGTCACTCCTCTTGTACTTAAGTCGGCATTGTGCCTTTTGTATTAAAGTCGGATGCAATCTCTGTGTTCCATCGTCAATAGGAAGGTCGAAGGTATACAGTAAACCCGAAGTGAGCATCGGAATCTAAAACTGGTCTCACAGGAGAGGCTCAAATCAAAGAAAGTTGGACTGTCAGTCCTCTTGTACTTAGGTCGGCATTGTGCCTTTTGTATTAAATTCGGATGCAATTTCTGTGGTTCATCGTCAATAAGAAGGTGCAAGGGATACAGTAAACCTGAAGTGAAGCAGCGCAATCTAAAACTGGACTCACAGGAGAGGTTCAAATCATAGAAAGTGAGAGTGTCAGACCTCTTGTACTTAAGTTGGCATTGTGATTTTTGTATTAAATTCGGATGCAATTTCTGTGTTTCATCGTCTATAAGAAGGTCCAAGGGATACAGTAAACCTGAAGTGACGCATCGGATTCTAAAACTGGACTCACAGGAGAGGTTCAATTATAGAAAGTTAGAGTGTCAGTCCTCATGCACTTAAGTCAGCATTGTGCCTTTTGTATTAAATTCGGATGCAATTTCTGTGTTTCATCGTCAATAAGAAGGACCAAAGAATACAGTAAACCCAAAGTGAAGCATCAGAATCTAAAACAGGTCTCTCAGGAGAGGTTCAAATCATAGAAAGTTAGAGTGTCAGTCCTCTAGTACTTAGGTCGGCATTGTGCCTTTTGTATTATATTCGGATGCAATTTAGGTGTTTGATCGTCAATAAGAAGGTGCTAGGTATACAGTAAACCAGAAGTGAAGCATCGGAATCTAAAACTGGACTCACGGGAGTGGTTCAAATCATAGAAAGTAAGACTGTCAGTCCTCTTTTACTTAAGTCGGCATTGTGCCTTTTGTATTAATTTCGGATGCAATTTCTGTGTTTCATCGTCAATAAGAAGTTCTAAGGTATACTGTATACCTGAAGTGAAGCATCGGAATCTAAAACTGGACTCACACGAGAGGCTCAAATCATAGAAAGTTAGAGTGTCAGTCCTCTAGTACTTAAGTCGGCGTTGTGCAATTTGTATTAAATTGGGATGCAATTTCTGTGTTTCATCGTCAATAAGAACGTGCAAGGGATACAGCAAAAATGAAGTGAAGCATCAGAATCAAAACTGGACTCACAGGAGAGGTTCAAATCATAGAAAGTGAGAGTGTCAGACCTCTTGTACTTAAGTCGGCATTGTGCTTTTTGTATTAAATTCGGATGCAATTTCTGTGTTTCATTGTCAATAAGAAGGTCCAAGGTATACAGTATACCTGAAACGAAGCATCGGAATCAAAAACTGGACTCACAGGAGAGGTTCAAATCATAGAAAGTTAGAGTGTCAGTCCTCTTGTACTTTTGTCGGCATTGTGTTTTTTTGTATTAAATTCCGATGCAATTTCTGTGTTTCATTGTCAATAAGTAGGTCCAAGGTATACAGTATACCTGAAGTGAAGCATCAGAATCTAAAACTGGACTCACAGGAGAGGTTCAAATGATAGAAAGTTAGGTTGTCAGTCCTCTTGTACTTAGGTCGGCATTGTGCCTTTTGTATTAAATTCGGATGCAATTTCTTTGTTTCATTGTCAATAAGACGGTCCAAGGTATACAGTATACCTGAAGTGAAGCATCAGAATCTAAAACTGGACTCACAGGAGAGGTTCAAATCATAGAAAGTTAGAGTGTCAGTCCTCTTGTACTTAGGTCGGCATTGTGCCTTTTGTATTAAATTCGGATGCAATTTCTGTGTTTCATCGTCAATAAGAGGGTGCAAGATATACAGTAAACCTGACGTGAAGCATCGGAATCTAAAAATGGACTCACTGGAGAGGTTCAAATCATAGAAAGTAAGACTGTCAGTCCACTTGCACTTAAGTCAGCATTGTGTTTCTTGTATTAAATTCGGATGCAATTTCTTTGTTTCAATGTCAATAAGAAGGTCCAAGGTATACAGTATACCTGAAGTGAAGCATCAAAATCTAAAACTGGACTCACAGGAGAGGTTCAAATCATAGAAAGTTAGAGTGTCAGTCCTCTTGTACTTAGGTCGGCATTGTGCCTTTTGTATTAAATTCGGATGCAATTTCTGTGTTTCATCGTCAATAAGAAGGTGCAAGGGATACAGTAAACCTGAAATGGAGCATCGGAATCAAAAACTGGTCTCACAGGAGCTGTTCAAATCATAGAAATTTAGAGTGTCAGTCCTCTAGTACTTGGGTCGGCATTGTGCCTTTTGTATTATATTCGGATGCAATTTAGGTGTTTCATCGTCAATAAGAGGGTGCAAGATATACAGTAAACCTGACGTGAAGCATCGGAATCTAAAAATGGACTCACAGGAGAGGTTCAAATCATAGAAAGTAAGACTGTCAGTCCACTTGTACTTAAGTCAGCATTGTGCTTTTTGTATTAAATTCGGATGCAATTTCTTTGTTTCATTGTCAATAAGAAGGTCCAAGGTATACAGTATTCCTGAAGTGAAGCATCAGAATCTAAAACTGGACTCACAGGAGAGGTTCAAATCATAGAAAGTTAGAGTGTCAGTCCTCTTGTACTTAGGTCGGCATTGTGCCTTTTGTATTAAATTCGGATGCAATTTCTGTGTTTCATCGTCAATAAGAAGGTGCAAGGGATACAGTAAACCTGAAGTGGAGCATCGGAATCAAAAACTGGTCTCACAGGAGGGGTTCAAATCATAGAAATTTAGAGTGTCAGTCCTCTAGTACTTAGGTCGGCATTGTGCCTTTTGTATTATATTCGGATGCAATTTAGGTGTTTCATCGTCTATAAGAAGGTGCAAAGTATACAGTAAACCTGAAGTGAAGCATCGGAATCTAAAACTGGACTCACAGGAGAGGTTCAATTATAGAAAGTTAGAGTGTCAGTCCTCTTGTACTTAAGTCAGCATTTTGCCTTTTGAATTTAATTCGATGCAATTTCTGTTTTTCATCGTCAATAAGATGGCGCAAGGTATACAGTAAACCCAAAGTGAAGCATCGGAATCTAAAACTGGTCCCACAGGAGAGGTTCAAATCATAGAAAGTTAGAGTGTCAGTCCTGTTGTACTCAGGTCGTCATTGTGCATTTTGTATTAAATTCGGATGCAATTTAGGTGTTTCATCGTCAATAAGAAGGTGCAAGGTATACAGTAAACCTGAAGTGAAGCATCGGAATCTGAAACTGGACTCACAGGAGAGGTTCAAATCATAGAAAGTAAGACTGTGAGTCCTCTTTTACTTCAGTAGGCATTAAGCTTTTTGTATTAATTTCGGATGCAATTTCTGTGTTTCATCGTCAACAAGAAGGTCTAAGGTATACTGTATACCTGAAGTGAAGCATCGGAATCTAAAACTGGACTCACACGAGAGGTTCAAATCATAGAAAGTTAGAGTGTCAGACCTCTAGTACTTAAGTCGGCATTGTGCCTTTCGTATTCAATTCGGATGCAAACTCTGTGTTTCATCGTCAATCGGATGGTCAAAGGGATAGAGTAAACGTGAAGAGAAGCATCGGAATCTAAAACTGGACTCACAGGAGAGGTTCAAATCATAGAAAGTGAGAGTGTCAGTCCTCTTGTACTTAAGTCGGCATTGTGCCTTTTGTATTAAATTCCGATACAAACTCTGTGTTTCATCGTCAATGAGAAGGTCCAAGGGATACAGTTAACCTGAGGTGAAGCATCGGAATCTAAAACTGGACTCACAGGAGAGGCTCAAATCATAGAAAGTTAGAGTGTCACTCCTCTTGTACTTAAGTCGGCATTGTGCCTTTTGTATTAAAGTCGGATGCAATCTCTGTGTTCCATCGTCAATAGGAAGGTCGAAGGTATACAGTAATCCCGAAGTGAGCATCGGAATCTAAAACTGGTCTCACAGGAGAGGCTCAAATCAAAGAAAGTTGGACTGTCAGTCCTCTTGTACTTAGGTCGGCATTGTGCCTTTTGTATTAAATTCGGATGCAATTTCTGTGGTTCATCGTCAATAAGAAGGTGCAAGGGATACAGTAAACCTGAAGTGAAGCATCGCAATCTAAAACTGGACTCACAGGAGAGGTTCAAATCATAGAAAGTGAGAGTGTCAGACCTCTTGTACTTAAGTTGGCATTGTGATTTTTGTATTAAATTCAGATGCAATTTCTGTGTTTCATCGTCTATAAGAAGGTCCAAGGGATACAGTAAACCTGAAGTGAAGCATCGGATTCTAAAACTGGACTCACAGGAGAGGTTCAATTATAGAAAGTTAGAGTGTCTGTCCTCTTGCACTTAAGTCGGCATTGTGCCTTTTGTATTAAATTCGGATGCAATTTCTGTGTTTCATCGTCAATAAGAAGGTACAAGGGATTCAGTAATCCTGAAGTGAAGCTTCTGAATCTAAAAGTGGATTCACAGGAGAGGTTCAAATCATAGAAAGTGAGAGTGTCAGACCTCTTGTACTTAAGTTGGCATTGTGCCTTTTGTATTAAATTCGGATGCAATATCTGTGTTTCATCATCAATAAGAAGGTCCAAGGGATACAGTTAACCTGAGGTGAAGCATCGGAATCTAAAACTGGACTCACAGGAGAGGTTCAAATCATAGAAAGTTAGAGTGTCAGTCCTCATGCACTTAAGTCAGCATTGTGCCTTTTGTATTAAATTCGGATGCAATTTCTGTGTTTCATCGTCAATAAGAAGGACCAAAGAATACAGTAAACCCAAAGTGAAGCATCAGAATCTAAAACAGGTCTCTCAGGAGAGGTTCAAATCATAGAAAGTTAGAGTGTCAGTCCTCTAGTACTTAGGTCGGCATTGTGCCTTTTGTATTATATTCGGATGCAATTTAGGTGTTTCATCGTCAATAAGAAGGTGCTAGGTATACAGTAAACCTGAAGTGAAGCATCGGAATCTAAAACTGGACTCACGGGAGTGGTTCAAATCATAGAAAGTAAGACTGTCAGTCCTCTTATACTTAAGTCAGCATTGTGCCTTTTGTATTAATTTCGGATGCAATTTCTGTGTTTCATCGTCAATAAGAAGGCCTAAGGTATACTGTATACCTGAAGTGAAGCATCGGAATCTAAAACTGGACTCACACGAGAGGCTCAAATCATAGAAAGTTAGAGTGTCAGTCCTCTAGTACTTAAGTCGGCAAGGTGCAATTTGTATTAAATTGGGATGCAATTTCTGTGTTTCATCGTCAATAAGAACGTGCAAGGGATACAGCAAACCTGAAGTGAAGCATCAGAATCAAAACTGGACTCACAGGAGAGGTTCAAATCATAGAAAGTGAGAGTGTCAGACCTCTTGTACTTAAGTCGGCATTGTGCTTTTTGTATTAAATTCGGATGCAATTTCTGTGTTTCATTGTCAATAAGAAGGTCCAAGGTATACAGTATACCTGAAACGAAGCATCGGAATCAAAAACTGGACTCACAGGAGAGGTTCAAATCATAGAAAGTTAGAGTGTCAGTCCTCTTGTACTTAGGTCGGCATTGTGCCTTTTGTATTAAATTCGGATGCAATTTCTGTGTTTCATCGTCAATAAGAGGGTGCAAGATATACAGTAAACCTGACGTGAAGCATCGGAATCTAAAAATGGACTCACAGGAGAGGTTCAAATCATAGAAAGTAAGACTTTCAGTCCACTTGTACTTAAGTCAGCGTTGTGCTTTTTGTATTAAATTCGGATGCAATTTCTTTGTTTCATTGTCAATAAGAAGGTCCAAGGTATACAGTATACCTGAAGTGAAGCATCAGAATCTAAAACTGGACTCACAGGAGAGGTTCAAATCATAGAAAGTTAGAGTGTCAGTCCTCTTGTACTTAGGTCGGCATTGTGCCTTTTGTATTATATTCGGATGCAATTTCTGTGTTTCATCGTCAATAAGAAGGTGCAAGGGATACAGTAAACCTGAAATGGAGCATCGGAATCAAAAACTGGTCTCACAGGAGGGGTTCAAATCATAGAAATTTAGAGTGTCAGTCCTCTAGTACATAGGTCGGCATTGTGCCTCTTGTATTATATTCGGATGCAATTTAGGTGTTTCATCGTCAATAAGAGGGTGCAAGATATACAGTAAACCTGACGTGAAGCATCGGAATCTAAAAATGGACTCACAGGAGAGGTTCAAATCATAGAAAGTAAGACTGTGAGTCCACTTGTACTTAAGTCAGCATTGTGCTTTTTGTATTAAATTCGGATGCAATTTCTTTGTTTCATTGTCAATAAGAAGGTCCAAGGTATACAGTATACCTGAAGTGAAGCATCAGAATCTAAAACTGGACTCACAGGAGAGGTTCAAATCATAGAAAGTTAGAGTGTCAGTCCTCTTGTACTTAGGTCGGCATTGTGCCTTTGTATTAAATTCGGATGCAATTTCTGTGTTTCATCGTCAATAAGAAGGTGCAAGGGATACAGTAAACCTGAAGTGGAGCATCGGAATCAAAAACTGGTCTCACAGGAGGGGTTGAAATCATAGAAATTTAGAGTGTCAGTCCTCTAGTACTTAGGTCGGCATTGTGCCTTTTGTATTATATTCGGATGCAATTTAGGTGTTTCATCGTCAATAAGAAGGTGCAAGGTATACAGTAAACCTGAAGTGAAGCATCGGAATCTAAAACTGGACTCACAGGAGAGGTTCACTTATAGAAAATTAGAGTGTCAGTCCTCTTGTACTTAAGTCAGCATTTTGCCTTTTGAATTTAATTCCGATGCAATTTCTGTTTTTCATCGTCAATAAGATGGTGCAAGGTATACAGTAAACCCAAAGTGAAGCATCGGAATCTAAAACTGGTCCCACAGGAGAGGTTCAAATCATAGAAAGTTAGAGTGTCAGTCCTGTTGTACTTAGGTCGTCATTGTGCATTTTGTATTAAATTCGGATGCAATTTAGGTGTTTCATCGTCAATAAGAAGGTGCAAGGTATACAGTAAACCTGAAGTGAAGCATCGGAATCTGAAACTGGACTCACAGGAGAGGTTCAAATCATAGAAAGTAAGACTGTCAGTCCTCTTTTACTTAAGTCGGCATTAAGCTTTTTGTATTAATTTCGGATGCAATTTCTGTGTTTCATCGTCAATAAGAAGGTCTAAGGTATACTGTATACCTGAAGTGAAGCATCGGAATCTAAAACTGGACTCACACGAGAGGTTCAAATCATAGAAAGTTAGAGTGTCAGTCCTCTAGTACTTAAGTCGGCATTGTGCCTTTCGTATTCAATTCGGATGCAAACTCTGTGTTTCATCGTCAATCGGATGGTCAAAGGGATAGAGTAAACGTGAAGAGAAGCATCGGAATCTAAAACTGGACTCACAGGAGAGGTTCAAATCATAGAAAGTGAGAGTGTCAGTCCTCTTGTACTTAAGTCGGCATTGTGCCTTTTGTATTAAATTCCGATGCAAACTCTGTGTTTCATCGTCAATGAGAAGGTCCAAGGGATACAGTTAACCTGAGGTGAACCATCGGAATCTAATACTGGACTCACAGGAGAGGTTCAAATCATAGAAAGTTAGAGTGTCACTCCTCTTGTACTTAAGTCGGCATTGTGCCTTTTGTATTAAAGTCGGATGCAATCTCTGTGTTCCATCGTTAATAGGAAGGTCGAAGGTATACAGTAAACCCGAAGTGAGCATCGGAATCTAAAACTGGTCTCACAGGAAAGGCTCAAATCAAAGAAAGTTGGACTGTCAGTCCTCTTGTACTTAGGTCGGCATTGTGCCTTTTGTATTAAATTCGGATGCAATTTCTGTGGTTCATCGTCAATAAGAAGGTGCAAGGGATACAGTAAACCTGAAGTGAAGCATCGCAATCTAAAACTGGACTCACAGGAGAGGTTCAAATCATAGAAAGTGAGAGTGTCAGACCTCTTGTACTTAAGTTGGCATTGTGCCTTTTGTATTAAATTCGGATGCAATTTCTGTGTTTCATCGTCAATAAGAAGGTACAAGGGATTCAGTAAACCTGAAGTGAAGCTTCGGAATCTAAAAGTGGATTCACAGGAGAGGTTCAAATCATAGAAAGTGAGAGTGTCAGACCTCTTGTGGTTTTAAGTTGGCATTGTGCCTTTTGTATTAAATTCGGATGCAATATCTGTGTTTCATCATCAATAAGAAGGTCCAAGGGATACAGTTAACCTGAGGTGAAGCATCGGAATCTAAAACTGGACTCACAGGAGAGGTTCAAATCATAGAAAGTTAGAGTGTCAGTCCTCATGCACTTAAGTCAGCATTGTGCCTTTTGTATTAAATTCGGATGCAATTTCTGTGTTTCATCGTCAATAAGAAGGTCCAAAGAAAACAGTAAACCCAAAGTGAAGCATCAGATTCTAAAACAGGTCTCACAGGAGAGGTTCAAATCATAGAAAGTTAGAGTGTCAGTCCTCTAGTACTTAGGTCAGCATTGTGCCTTTTGTATTATATTCGGATGCAATTTAGGTGTTTCATCGTCAATAAGAAGGTGCTAGGTATACAGTAAACCTGAAGTGAAGCATCGGAATCTAAAACTGGACTCACGGGAGTGGTTCAAATCATAGAAAGTAAGACTGTCAGACCTCTTGTACTTAAGTCGGCATTGTGCTTTTTGTATTAAATTCGGATGCAATTTCTTTGTTTCATTGTCAATAAGAAGGTCCAAGGTATACAGTATACCTGAAGTGAAGCATCAGAATCTAAAACTGGACTCACACGAGAGGTTCTAATCATAGAAAGTTAGAGTGTCAGTCCTCTTGTACTTAGGTCGGCATTGTGCCTTTTGTATTAAATTCGGATGCAATTTCTTTGTTTCATTGTCAATAAGAAGGTCCAAGGTATACAGTATACCTGAAGTGAAGATTCAGAATCTAAAACTGGACTCACACGAGAGGTTCTAATCATAGAAAGTTAGAGTGTCAGTCCTCTTGTACTTAGGTCGGCATTGTGCCTTTTGTATTAAATTCGGATGCAATTTCTTTGTTTCATTGTCAATAAGAAGGTCCAAGGTATACAGTATACCTGAAGTGAAGCATCAGAATGTAAAACTGGACTCACAGGAGAGGTTCAAATCATAGAGAGTAAGAGTGTCAGTCCTCTTGTACTTTTGTCGGCATTGTGCCATTTGTATTAAATTCGGATGCAATATCTGTGTTTCATTATCAATAAGAAGGTCCAAGGGATACAGTTAACCTGAAGTGAAGCATCGGAATCTAAAACTGGACTTACAGGAGAGGTTTAAATCATAGAAAGTTAGAGTGTCAGTCCTCATGCACTTAAGTCGGCATTGTGCCTTTAGTATTAAATTCGGATGCAATTTCTGTGTTTCATCGTCAATAAGAAGGTCCAAGAGATACAGTAAACTTGAAGTGAAGCATCGGATTCTAAAACTGGACTCACAGGAGAGGTTCAATTATAGAAAGTTAGAGTGTCAGTCCTCTTGTACTTAAGTCGACATTGTGCCTTTTGAATTTAATTCGGATGCAATTTCTGTGTTCCATCGTCAATAAGAATGTCCAAGGTATACAGTAAACCCGAAGTGAAGCATCGGAATCTAAAACTGGTCTCACAGGAGAGGTTCAAATCATAGAAAGTTAGCGTGTCAGACCTCTAGTACTTACGTCAGCATTGTGCCTTTTGTATTATATTTGGATGCAATTTAGATGTTTCATCGTCAATAAGAAAGTGCAAGGTATACAGTATACCTGAAGTGAAGTATCAGAATCTAAAACTGGACTCACACGAGAGGTTCTAATCATAGAAAGTTAGAGTGTCAGTCCTCTTGTACTTAGGTCGGCATTGTGCCTTTTGTATTAAATTCGGATGCAATTTCTTTCTTTCATTGTCAACAAGAAGGTCCAAGGTATACAGTATACCTGAAGTGAAGCATCAGAATCTAAAACTGGACTCACAGGAGAGGTTCAAATCATAGAGAGTAAGAGTGTCAGTCCTCTTGTACTTTTGTCGGCATTGTGCCATTTGTATTAAATTCGGATGCAAGATCTGTGTTTCATTATCAATAAGAAGGTCCAAGGGATACAGTTAACCTGAAGTGAAGCATCGGAATCTAAAACTGGACTTACAGGAGAGGTTTAAATCATAGAAAGTTAGAGTGTCAGTCCTCATGCACTTAAGTCGGCATTGTGCCTTTAGTATTAAATTCGGATGCAATTTCTGTGTTTCATCGTCAATAAGAAGGTCCAAGAGATACAGTAAACTTGAAGTGAAGCATCGGATTCTAAAACTGGACTCACAGGAGAGGTTCAATTATAGAAAGTTAGAGTGTCAGTCCTCTTGTACTTAAGTCGACATTGTGCCTTTTGAATTTAATTCGGATGCAATTTCTGTGTTCCATCGTCAATAAGAATGTCCAAGGTATACAGTAAACCCGAAGTGAAGCATCGGAATCTAAAACTGGTCTCACAGGAGAGGTTCAAATCATAGAAAGTTAGCGTGTCAGACCTCTAGTACTTACGTCAGCATTGTGCCTTTTGTATTGTATTTGGATGCAATTTAGATGTTTCATCGTCAATAAGCTAGTGCAAGGTATACAGTAAACCTGAAGTGAAGCATCGGAATCTAAAACTGGACTCACAGGAGAGTTTCAAATCATAGAAAGTAAGACTGTCAGTTCTCTTGTACTTAAGTCGGCATTGTGCATTTTGGATTAAATTCGGATGCAATTTCTGTGTTTCATTGTCAATAAGAAGGTCCAAGGTATACAGTATACCTGAAGTGAAGCATCAGAATCTAAAACTGGACACACAGGAGAGGTTCAAATTATAGAAAGTTAGAGTGCCAGTCCTCTTGTACTTAGGTCGGCATTGTGCCTTTTGTATTTAATTCGGATGCAATTTCTGTGTTTCATCGTCAATAAGATGGTGCATGGGATACAGTAAACCTGAAGTGAAGCATGGGAATCTAAAACTGGACACACAGGAGAGGTTCATATCACAGAGAGTGAGAGTGTGAGTCCTCTTGTACTTAAGTCGGCATTGTGCCTTTTGTATTAAATTTGGATGCAATATCTGTGTTTCATCGTCCATAAGAAGGTCCAAGGGATACATTAAACCCGAAATGAAGCACGGAACCTAAATATGGATTCACAGGAAAGGTTCAAATCATATAAAGTTAGAGTGTCAGTCCCCTTGTACTTAGGTCGGCATTGTGCCTTTTGTATTCTATTCGGATGCAATTTTGTTTCATAGTCAATAAGAAGGTGCAAGGTATACAGAAAACCTGAAGTGAAGCATCGGAATCTAAAACTGGACTCACAGGAGAGGTTCATATCACAGAGAGTGAGAGTGTCAGTCCTCCTGTACTTAAGTCGGCATTGCGCCTTTTGTATTAAATTTGGATGCAATATCTGTGTTTCATCGTCCATAAGAAGGTCCAAGGGATACACTGAACCCGAAGTGAAGCACGGAACCTAAATCTGGATTCACAGGAAAGGTTCAAATCATAGAAAGTTAGAGTGTCAGTCCTCTTGTACTTAGGTTGGCATTCTGCCTGTAGTATTCAATCGGATGCAAACTCTGTGTTTCATCCTCAATAAGAATGTCCAAGGGATAGAGTATACCTGAGGAGAAGCATCGGAATTAAAACTGGACTCAAGACAGATGTTCAAAACATAGAAAGTGAGAGTGTCCGTCCTCTTGTACTTAAGTCGGCATTGTGCCTTTTGTATTAAATTCCAATGCAAACTCTGTGTTTCATCGTCAATAAGAAGGTGCAAGGTATACAGTAAACCTAAAGTGAAGCATCGGAATCGAAAACTGGACTCATAGGAGAGGTTCAAATCATAGAAAGTAAGACTGTCAGTTCTCTTGTACTTAAGTCGGCATTTTGCCTTTTGAATTTAATTCCGATGCAATTTCTGTGTTCCATCGTCAATAAGACGGTCCAAGGAATACAGTAAACCCAAAGTGAAGCATCGGAATCTAAATCAGGTCTCACAGGAGAGGTTCAAATCATAGAAAGTTAGAGTGTCAGTCCTCGTGTACTTAGGTCGTCATTGTGCCTTTTGTATTAAATTCGGATGCAATTTAGGTGTTTCATCGTCAATAAGAAGGTGCAAGGTATACAGTAAACAAGAAGTGAAGCATCGGAATCTGAAACTAGACTCACAGGAGAGGTTCAAATCATAGATAGTAAGACTGTCAGTCCTCTTTTACTTAAGTCGGCATTGTGCCTTTTGTATTAATTTTGGATGCAATTTCTGTGTTTCATCGTCAATAAGAAGGTCTAAGGTATACTGTATACCTGAAGTGAAGCATCGGAATCTAAAACTGGACTCACACGAGAGGTTCAAATCTTAGAAAGTTAGAGTGTCAGTCCTCTAGTACTTAAGTCGGCATTGTGCCTTTTGTATTAAATTGGGATGCAATTTCTGTGTTTCATCGTCAACAAGAAGGTGCAAGGGATACAGTAAACCTGAAGCGAAGCATCAGAATCAAAACTGGACTCACAGGAGAGGTTCAAATCTTAGAAAGTGAGAGTGTCAGTCCTCTTGTACTTAAGTCGACATTGTGCTTTTTGAATTTAATTCCGATGCAATTTCTGTGTACCATCGTCAATAAGAAAGTCCAAGGTATACAGTAAACCCGAAGTGAAGCATTGGAATCTAAAACTGGACTCAAAGGAGAGGTTCAAATCATAGAAAGTTAGAGTGTCAGTCCTCTTGTACTGAAGTCGGCATTGTGCCTTTTGAATTTAATTCCGATGCAATTTCTGTGTTCCATCGTTAATAAGAAGGGGCAAGGTATACAGTAAACCTGAAGTGAAGCAGCGGAATCTAAAACTGGACTCACAGGAGGGGTTCAAATAATAGAAAGTGAGACTGTCAGTCTCTTGTACTTAAGTCGGAATTGTGCCTTTTGTTTTAAATTCGGATGCAATTTCTGTGTTTCATTGTCAATAAGAAGGTCCAAGGTATACAGTATACCTGAGGTGAAGCATGAAAATCTAAAACTGGACTCACAGGAGAGGTTCAAATCATAGAAAGTTAGAGTGTCAGTCCTCTAGTACTTAAGTCGGCATTGTGCCTTTTGTATTATATTCGGATGCAATTTAGGTGTTTCATCATCAATAAGAAGGTGCAAGGTATACAGGAAACCTGAAGTGAAGCATCGGAATCTAAACCTGGACTCACAGGAATAGGTTCAATTATAGAAAGTTAGAGTGTCAGTCCCCTTGTACTTAAGTCGACATTGTGCCTTTTGAATTTAATTCCGATGCAATATCTGTGTTCCATCGTCAATAGGAAGGTCCTAGGTATACAGTAAACCCGAAGTGAAGCATCGGAATCTAAAACTGGTCTCACAGGAGAGGTTCAAATCATAGAAAGTTAGGGTGTCAGTCCTCTAGTACTTAGGTCGGCATTGTGCTTTTTGTATTATATTCGGATGCAATTTAGGTGTTTCATCGATAGTAAGAAGGTGCTAGGTATACAGTAAACCTGAAGTGAAGCATCGGAATCTAAAACTGGACTCACAGGAGAGGTTCAAATCATAGAAAGTAAGACTGTCAGTTCTCTTTTACTTAAGTCGGCATTTTGCCTTTTGAATTTAATTCCGATGCAATTTCTGTGTTCGATCGTCAATAAGATGGTCCAAGGAATACAGTAAACCCAAAGTGAAGCATCAGAATCTAAAACTAGTCTCACAGGAGAGGTTCAAATCATAGAAAGTTAGAGTGTCAGTCCTCTAGTACTTAAGTCGGCATTGTGCCTTTTGTATTAAATTGGGATGCAATTTCTGTGTTTCATCGTCAATAAGAAGGTGCAAGGGATACAGTAAAACTGAAGCGAAGCATCAGAATCAAAACTGGACTCACAGGAGAGGTTCAAATCATAGAAAGTGAGAGTGTCAGACCTCTTGTACTTAAGTCGGCATTGTGCTTTTTGTATTAAATTCGGATGCAATTTCGGTGTTTCATCATCAATAAGAAGGTCCAAGAGATACAGTTAACCTGAAGTGAAGCTTCGGAAACTAAAACTGGGCTCACAGGAGAGGTTCAAATCATAGAAAATTAGAGTGTCAGTCCTCATGCACTTAAGTCGGCATTGTGCCTTTAGTATTAAATTCGGATGCAATTTCTGTGTTTCATCGTCAATAAGAAGGTCCAAGGGATACAGTACACCAGAAGTGAAGCATCGGAATCTAAAACTGGACTCACAGGAGAGGTTCAGTTATATAAAGTTAGAGTGTCAGTCCTCTTGTACTTAAGTCGACATTGTGCCTTTTGAATTTAATTCCGATGCAATTTCTGTGTACCATCGTCAATAATAAAGTCCAAGGTATACAGTAAACCCGAAGTGAAGCATCGGAATCTAAAACTGGTCTCACAGGAGAGGTTCAAATCATAGAAAGTTAGAGTGTCAGTCCTCTTGTACTCAGGTCGGCATTGTGCCTTTTGTATTATATTCGGATGCAATTTAGGTGTTTCATCGTCAATAAGAAAGTGCAAGGTATACAGTAAACCTGAAGTGAAGCATCGGAATCTAAAACTGGACTCACAGGAGAGGTTCATATCACAGAGAGTGAGAGTGTCAGTCCTCTTGAACTTAAGTCATCATTGTGCCTTTTGTATTAAATTTGGATGCAATATCTGTGTTTCATCGTCCATAAGAAGGTCCAAGGGATACACTAAACCCGAAGGGAAGCACGGAACCTAAATCTGGATTCACAGGAAAGGTTCAAATCATCGAAAGTTAGAGTGTCAGTCCTCTTGTACTTAGGTCGGCATTCTGCCTTTTGTATTAAATTCGGATGCAATTTAGGTGTTTCATCGTCAATAACAAGGTGCAAAGTATACAGTAAACCTGAAGTGAAGCATCGGAATCTAAAACTGGACTCACAGGAGGGGTTCAAATCATAGAAAGTGAGAGTGTCAGTCCTCTAGTACTTAGGTCGGCATTGTGCCTTTTGTATTAAATTCGGATGCAATTTAGGTGTTTCATCGTCAATAAGAAGGTGCAAGGTATACAGTAAACCTGAAGTGAAGCATCGGAATATAAAACTGGACTCACAGGAGAGGTTCATATCACAGAGAGTGAGAGTGTCAGTCCTCTTGTACTTAAGTCGGCATTGTGCCTTTTGTACTAAATTCGGATGCAATTTCTGTGTTTCATTGTCAATAAGAAGGTCCAAGGTATACAGTATACCAGAGGTGAAGCATGAGATTCTAAAACTGGACTCACAGGAAAGGTTCAAATCATAGAATGTTAGAGTGTCAGTCCTCTAGTACTTAAGTCGTCATTGTGCCTTTTGTATTATATTCGGATGCAATTTAGGTGTTTCATCGTCAATAAGAAGGTGCAAGGTATACAGAAAACCTGAAGTGAAGCATCGGAATCTAAAACTGGACTCACAGGAGAGGTTCATATCACAGAGAGTGAGAGTGTCAGTCCTCTTGTACTTAAGTCGGCATTGTGCCTTTTGCATTAAATTTGGATGCAATATCTGTGTTTCTTCGTCCATAAGAAGGTCCAAGGGATACACTAAACCCGAAGTGAAGCACGGAACCTAAATCTGGATTCACAGGAAAGGTTCAAATCATAGAAAGTGAGAGTGTCAGACCTCTTGTACTTAAGTTGGCATTGTGCCTTTTGTATTAAATTCGGATGCAATATCTGTGTTTCATCATCAATAAGAAGGTCCAAGGGATACAGTTAACCTGAAGTGAAGCATCGGAATCTAAAACTGGACGCACAGGAGAGGTTCAAATCATAGAAAGTAAGACTGTCAGTTCTCTTGTACTTAAGTCGGCATTTTGCCTTTTGAATTTAATTCCGATGCAATTTCTGTGTTCCATCGTCATTAAGAGGGTCCAAGGAATACAGTAAACCCAAAGTGAAGCATCAGAATCTAAAACAGGTCTCACAGCAGAGGTTCAAATCATAGAAAGTTAGAGTGTCAGTCCTCTAGTACTTAGGTCGGCATTGTGCCTTTTGTATTATATTCGGATGCAATTTAGGTGTTTCATCGTCAATAAGAAGGTGCTAGGTATACAGTAAACCTGAAGTGAAGCATCGGAATCTAAAACTGGACTCACGGGAGTGGTTCAAATCATAGAAAGTAAGACTGTCAGTTCTCTTGTACTTAAGTCGGCATTTTGCTTTTTGAATTTAATTCCGATGCAATTTCTGTGTTCCATCGTCAATAAGATGGTCCAAGAAATACAGTAAACCCAAAGTGAAGCATCAGAATCTAAAACACGTCTCACAGGAGAGGTTCAAATCATAGAAAGTTAGAGTGTCAGTCCTCTTGTACTTAGGTCGTCATTGTGCCTGTTGTATTAAATTGGGTTGCAATTTCTGTGTTTCATCGTCAATAAGAAGGTGCAAGGGATACAGCAAACCTGAGGTGAAGCATCAGAATCAAAACTGGACTCACAGGAGAGGTTCAAATCATAGAAAGTGAGAGTGTCAGACCTCTTGTACTTAAGTCGGCATTGTGCTTTTTGTATTAAATTCGGATGCAATTTCTGTGTTTCATTGTCAATAAGAAGGTCCAAGGTATACAGTATACCTGAAGTGAAGCATCAGAATCTAAAACTGGACTCACAGGAGAGGTTCAAATCATAGAAAGTTAGAGTGTTAGTCCTCTAGTACTTAAGTCGGCATTGTGCATTTTGTATTCAATTCGGATGCAAACTCTGTGTTTCATCGTCAATAAGATGGTCAAAGGGATAGAGTAAACCTGAAACAAAGCATCGGAATCAAAAACTGGACTCACAGGAGAGGTTCAAGTCAAAGAAAGTTAGAGTGTCAGTCCTTTTGTACTTAGGTCGTCATTGTGCCTTTTGTATTACATTCGGATGCAATTTACGTGTTTCATCGTCAATAAGGGGGTGCAAGATATACAGTAAACCTGACGTGAAGCATCGGAATCTAAAAATGGACTCACAAGAGAGGTTCAAATCATAGAAAGTAAGACTGTCAGTCCACTTGTACTTAAGTCAGCATTGTGCTTTTTGTATTAAATTCGGATGCAATTTCTTTGTTTCATTGTCAATAAGAAGGTCCAAGGTATACAGTATACCTGAAGTGAAGCATCAGAATCTAAAACTGGACTCACAGGAGAGGTTCAAATCATAGAAAGTTAGAGTGTCAGTCCTCTTGTACTTAGGTCGGCATTGTGCCTTTTGTATTAAATTCGGATGCAATTTCTGTGTTTCATCGTCAATAAGAAGGTGCAAGGGATACAGTAAACCTGAAGTGGAGCATCGGAATCAAAAACTGGTCTCACAGGAGGGGTTCAAATCATAGAAATTTAGAGTGTCAGTCCTCTAGTACTTAGGTCGGCATTGTGCCTTTTGTATCATATTCGGATGCAATTTAGGTGTTTCATCGTCAATAAGAAGGTGCAAGGTATACAGTAAACCTGAAGTGAAGCATGGGAATCTGAAACTGGACTCACAGGAGAGGTTCAAATCATAGAAAGTAAGACTGTCAGTCCTCTTTTACTTAAGTCGGCATTGTGCTTTTTGTATTAATTTTGGATGCAATTTCTGTGTTTCATCGTCAATAAGAAGGTCTAAGGTATACTGTATACCTGAAGTGAAGCATCGGAATGTAAAACTGGACTCACACGAGAGGTTCAAATCATAGAAAGTTAGAGTGTCAGTCCTCTAGTACTTAAGTCGGCATTGTACCTTTCGTATTCAATTCGGATGCAAACTCTGTGTTTCATCGTCAATCGGATGGTCCAAGGGATAGAGTAAACGTGAAGAGAAGCATCGGAATCTAAAACTGGACTCACAGGAGAGGTTCAAATCATAGAAAGTGAGAGTGTCAGTCCTCTTGTACTTAAGTCGGCATTGTGCCTTTTGTATTAAATTCCGATGCAAACTCTGTGTTTCATCGTCAATGAGATGGTCCAAGGGATACAGTAAACCTGAAATGAAGCATCGGAATCTAGAACTGGACTCACAGGAGAGGTTCAAATCATAGAAAGTGCGAGTGTCAGTCCTCTTGTACATTTGTCGGCATTGTGTTTTTTTTGTATTAAATTCCGATGCAATTTCTGTGTTTCATCGTCAATAAGAAGGTCCAAGGTATACAGCAAACCTGAAGTGAAGCATCGGAATCTAAAACTGGACTCACAGGAGGGGTTCAAAGCATAGAAAGTTAGAGTGTCACTCCTCTTGTACTTAAGTCGGCATTGTGGCTTTTGTATTAAAGTCGGATGCAATCTCTGTGTTCCATCGTCAATAGGAAGGTCGAAGGTATACAGTAAACCCGAAGTGAGCATCGGAATCTAAAACTGGTCTCACAGGAGAGGCTCAAATCAAAGAAAGTTGGACTGTCAGTCCTCTTGTACTTAGGTCGGCATTGTGCCTTTTGTATTAAATTCGGATGCAATTTCTGTGTTTCATCGTCAATAAGAAGGTGCAAGGGATACAGTAAACCTGAAGTGAAGCATCGCAATCTAAAACTGGACTCACAGGAGAGGTTCAAATCATAGAAAGTGAGAGTGTCAGACCTCTTGTACTTAAGTTGGCATTGTGATTTTTGTATTAAATTCGGATGCAATTTCTGTGTTTCGTCGTCTATAAGAAGGTCCAAGGGATACAGTAAAACTGAAGTGAAGCATCGGATTCTAAAACTGGACTCACAGGAGAGGTTCAATTATAGAAAGTTAGAGTGTCAGTCCTCTTGCACTTAAGTCGGCATTGTGCCTTTTGTATAAAATTCGGATGCAATTTCTGTGTTTCATCGTCAATAAGAAGGTACAAGGGATTCAGTAAACCTGAAGTGAAGCTTCGGAATCTAAAAGTGGATTCACAGGAGAGGTTCAAATCATAGAAAGTGAGAGTGTCAGACCTGTTGTACTTAAGTTGGCATTGTGCCTTTTGTATTAAATTTGGATGCAATATCTGTGTTTCATCATCAATAAGAAGGTCCAAGGGATACAGTTAACCTGAGGTGAAGCATCGGAATCTAAAACTGGACTCACAGGAGAGGTTCAAATCATAGAAAGTTAGAGTGTCAGACCTCATGCACTTAAGTCAGCATTGTGCCTTTTGTATTAAATTCGGATGCAATTTCTGTGTTTCATCGTCAATAAGAAGGTCCAAAGAATACAGTAAACCCAAAGTGAAGCATCAGAATCTAAAACAGGTCTCACAGGAGAGGTTCAAATCATAGAAAGTTAGAGTGTCAGTCCTCTAGTACTTAGGTCGGCATTGTGCCTTTTGTATTATATTCGGATGCAATTTAGGTGTTTCATCGTCAATAAGAAGGTGCTAGGTATACAGTAAACCTGAAGTGAAGCATCGGAATCTAAAACTGGACTCACGGAGGGGTTCAAATCATAGAAAGTAAGACTGTCAGTCCTCTTTTACTTAAATCAGCATTGTGCCTTTTGTATTAATTTCGGATGCAATTTCTGTGTTTCATCGTCAATAAGAAGGTCTAAGGTATACTTTATACCTGAAGTGAAGCATCGGAATCTAAAACTGGACTCACACGAGAGGCTCAAATCATAGAAAGTTAGAGTGTCAGTCCTCTAGTACTTAAGTCGGCATTGTGCAATTTGTATTAAATTGGGATGCAATTTCTGTGTTTCATCGTCAATACGAACGTGCAAGGGTTACAGCAAACCTGAAGTGAAGCATCAGAATCAAAACTGGACTCACAGGAGAGGTTCAAATCATAGAAAGTGAGAGTGTCAGACCTCTTGTACTTAAGTCGGCATTGTGCTTTTTGTATTAAATTCGCATGCAATTTCTGTGTTTCATTGTCAATAAGAAGGTCCAAGGTATACAGTATACCTGAAACGAAGCATCGGAATCAAAAACTGGACTCACAGGAGAGGTTCAAATCATAGAAAGTTAGAGTGTCAGTCCTCTTGTACTTTTGTCGGCATTGTGTTTTTTTGTATTAAATTCCGATGCAATTTCTGTGTTTCATTGTCAATAAGAAGGTCCAAGGTATACAGTATACCTGAGGTGAAGCATCAGAATCTAAAACTGGACTCACAGGAGAGGTTCAAATCATAGAAAGTTAGAGTGTCAGTCCTCTTGTACTTAGGTCGGCATTGTGCCTTTTGTATTAAATTCGGATGCAATTTCTTTGTTTCATTGTCAATAAGAAGGTCCAAGGTATACAATATACCTGAAGTGAAGCATCAGAATCTAAAACTGGACTCACAGGAGAGGTTCTAATCATAGAAAGTTAGAGTGTCAGTCCTCTTGTACTTAGGTCGGCATTGTGCCTTTTGTATTAAATTCGGATGCAATTTCTGTGTTTCATCGTCAATAAGAGGGTGCAAGATATACAGTAAACCTGACGTGAAACATCGGAATCTAAAAATGGACTTACAGGAGAGGTTCAAATCATAGAAAGTAAGACTGTCAGTCCACTTGTACTTAAGTCAGCATTGTGCTTTTTGTATTAAATTCGGATGCAATTTCTTTGTTTCATTGTCAATAAGAAGGTCCAAGGTATACAGTATCCCTGAAGTGAAGCATCAGAATCTAAAACTGGACTCACAGGAGAGGTTCAAATCATAGAAAGTTAGAGTGTCAGTCCTCTTGTACTTAGGTCGGCATTGTGCCTTTTGTATTAAATTCGGATGCAATTTCTGTGTTTCATCGTCAATAAGAAGGTGCAAGGGATACAGTAAACCTGAAGTGGAGCATCGGAATCAAAAACTGGTCTCACAGGAGGGGTTCAAATCATAGAAATTTAGAGTGTCAGTCCTCTAGTACTTAGGTCGGCATTGTGCTTTTTGTATTATATTCGGATGCAATTTAGGTGTTTCATCGTCAATAAGAAGGTGCAAGGTATACAGTAAATCTGAAGTGAAGCATCGGAATCTAAAACTGGACTCACAGGAGAGGTTCAATTATAGAAAGTTAGAGTGTTAGTTCTCTTGTACTTAAGTCAGCATTTTGCCTTTTGAATTTAATTCCGATGCAATTTAGGTGTTTCATCGTCAATAAGAAGGTGCAAGGTATACAGTAAACCTGAAGTGAAGCATCGGAAACTAAAACTGGACTCACAGGAGAGGTTCAATTATAGAAAGTTAGAGTGTCAGTCCTCTTGTACTTAAGTCAGCATTTTGCCTTTTGAATTTAATTCCGATGCAATTTCTGTTTTTCATCGTCAATAAGATGGTGCAAGGTATACAGTAAACCCAAAGTGAAGCATCGGAATCTAAAACTGGTCCCACAGGAGAGGTTCAAATCATAGAAAGTTAGAGTGTCAGTCCTGTTGTACTTAGGTCGTCATTGTGCATTTTGTATTAAATTCGGATGCAATTTAGGTGTTTCATCGTCAATAAGAAGGTGCAAGGTATACAGTAAACCTGAAGTGAAGCATCGGAATCTGAAACTGGACTCACAGGAGAGGTTCAAGTCATAGAAAGTAAGACTGTCAGTCCTCTTTTACTTAAGTCGGCATTGTGTTTTTTTTTTGTATTAATTTCGGAAGCAATTTCTGTGTTTCATCGTCAATAAGAAGGTCTAAGGTATACTGTATACCTGAAGTGAAGCATCGGAATCTAAAACTGGACTCACACGGGAGGTTCAAATCATAGAAAGTTAGAGTGTCAGTCCTCTAGTACTTAAGTCGGCATTGTGCCTTTCGTATTCAATTCGGATGCAAACTCTGTGTTTCATCGTCAATCGGATGGTCCAAGGGATAGAGTAAACGTGAAGAGAAGCATCGGAATCTAAAACTGGACTCACAGGAGAGGTTCAAATCATAGAAAGTGAGAGTGTCAGTCCTCTTGTACTTAAGTCGGCATTGTGCCTTTTGTATTAAATTCCGATGCAAACTCTGTGTTTCATCGTCAATGAGAAGGTCCAAGGGATACAGTAAACCTGAAATGAAGCATCGGAATCTAGAACTGGACTCACAGGAGAGGTTCAAATCATAGAAAGTGCGAGTGTCAGTCCTCTTGCACATTTGTCGGCATTGCGTTTTTTTTGTATTAAATTCCGATGCAATTTCTGTGTTTCATCGTCAATAAGAAGGTCCAAGGTATACAGCAAACCTGAAGTGAAGCATCGGAATCTAAAACTGGACTCACAGGTGGGGTTCAAAGCATAGAAAGTTAGAGTGTCACTCCTCTTGTACTTAAGTCGGCATTGTGGCTTTTGTATTAAAGTCGGATGCAATCTCTGTGTTCCATCGTCAATAGGAAGGTCGAAGGTATACAGTAAACCCGAAGTGAGCATCGGAATCTAAAACTGGTCTCACAGGAGAGGCTCAAATCAAAGAAAGTTGGACTGTCAGTCCTCTTGCACTTAAGTCGGCATTGTGCCTTTTGTATTAAATTCGGATGCAATTTCTGTGTTTCATCGTCAATAAGAAGGTACAAGGGATTCAGTAAACCTGAAGTGAAGCTTCGGAATCTAAAAGTGGATCACAGGAGGGGTTCACATCATAGAAAGTGAGAGTGTCAGACCTCTTGTACTTAAGTTGGCATTGTGCCTTTTGTATTAAATTCGGATGCAATATCTGTGTTTCATCATCAATAAGAAGGTCCAAGGGATACAGTTAACCTGAGGTGAAGCATCGGAATCTAAAACTGGACTCACAGGAGAGGTTCAAATCATAGAAAGTTAGAGTGTCAGACCTCATGCACTTAAGTCAGCATTGTGCCTTTTGTATTAAATTCGGATGCAATTTCTGTGTTTCATCGTCAATAAGAAGGTCCAAAGAATACAGTAAACCCAAAGTGAAGCATCAGAATCTAAAACAGGTCTCACAGGAGAGGTTCAAATCATAGAAAGTTAGAGTGTCAGTCCTCTAGTACTTAGGTCGGCATTGTGCCTTTTGTATTATATTCGGATGCAATTTAGGTGTTTCATCGTCAATAAGAAGGTGCTAGGTATACAGTAAACCTGAAGTGAAGCATCGGAATCTAAAACTGGACTCACGGGAGTGGTTCAAATCATAGAAAGTAAGACTGTCAGTCCTCTTTTACTTAAATCAGCATTGTGCCTTTTGTATTAATTTCGGATGCAATTTCTGTGTTTCATCGTCAATAAGAAGGTCTAAGGTATACTTTATACCTGAAGTGAAGCATCGGAATCTAAAACTGGACTCACACGAGAGGCTCAAATCATAGAAAGTTAGAGTGTCAGTCCTCTAGTACTTAAGTCGGCATTGTGCAATTTGTATTAAATTGGGATGCAATTTCTGTGTTTCATCGTCAATACGAACGTGCAAGGGATACAGCAAACCTGAAGTGAAGCATCAGAATCAAAACTGGACTCACAGGAGAGGTTCAAATCATAGAAAGTGAGAGTGTCAGACCTCTTGTACTTAAGTCGGCATTGTGCTTTTTGTATTAAATTCGCATGCAATTTCTGTGTTTCATTGTCAATAAGAAGGTCCAAGGTATACAGTATACCTGAAACGAAGCATCGGAATCAAAAACTGGACTCACAGGAGAGGTTCAAATCATAGAAAGTTAGAGTGTCAGTCCTCTTGTACTTTTGTCGGCATTGTGTTTTTTTGTATTAAATTCCGATGCAATTTCTGTGTTTCATTGTCAATAAGAAGGTCCAAGGTATACAGTATACCTGAGGTGAAGCATCAGAATCTAAAACTGGACTCACAGGAGAGGTTCAAATCATAGAAAGTTAGAGTGTCAGTCCTCTTGTACTTAGGTCGGCATTGTGCCTTTTGTATTAAATTCGGATGCAATTTCTTTGTTTCATTGTCAATAAGAAGGTCCAAGGTATACAGTATACCTGAAGTGAAGCATCAGAATCTAAAACTGGACTCACAGGAGAGGTTCTAATCATAGAAAGTTAGAGTGTCAGTCCTCTTGTACTTAGGTCGGCATTGTGCCTTTTGTATTAAATTCGGATGCAATTTCTGTGTTTCATCGTCAATATGAGGGTGCAAGATATACAGTAAACCTGACGTGAAGCATCGGAATCTAAAAATGGACTCACAGGAGAGGTTCAAATCATAGAAAGTAAGACTGTCAGTCCACTTGTACTTAAGTCAGCATTGTGCTTTTTGTATTAAATTCGGATGCAATTTCTTTGTTTCATTGTCAATAAGAAGGTCCAAGGTATACAGTATCCCTGAAGTGAAGCATCAGAATCTAAAACTGGACTCACAGGTGAGGTTCAAATCATAGAAAGTTAGAGTGTCAGTCCTCTTGTACTTAGGTGGGGCATTGTGCCTTTTGTATTAAATTCGGATGCAATTTCTGTGTTTCATCGTCAATAAGAAGGTGCAAGGGATACAGTAAACCTGAAGTGGAGCATCGGAATCAAAAACTGGTCTCACAGGAGGGGTTCAAATCATAGAAATTTAGAGTGTCAGTCCTCTAGTACTTAGGTCGGCATTGTGCTTTTTGTATTATATTCGGATGCAATTTAGGTGTTTCATCGTCAATAAGAAGGTGCAAGGTATACAGTAAACCTGAAGTGAAGCATCGGAATCTAAAACTGGACTCACAGGAGAGGTTCAATTATAGAAAGTTAGAGTGTCAGTCCTCTTGTACTTAAGTCAGCATTTTGCCTTTTGAATTTAATTCCGATGCAATTTAGGTGTTTCATCGTCAATAAGAAGGTGCAAGGTATACAGTAAACCTGAAGTGAAGCATCGGAATCTAAAACTGGACTCACACGAGAGGCTCAAATCATAGAAAGTTAGAGTGTCAGTCCTCTAGTACTTAAGTCGGCATTGTACAATTTGTATTAAATTGGGATGCAATTTCTGTGTTTCATCGTCAATACGAACGTGCAAGGGATACAGCAAACCTGAAGTGAAGCATCAGAATCAAAACTGGACTCACAGGAGAGGTTCAAATCATAGAAAGTGAGAGTGTCAGACCTCTTGTACTTAAGTCGGCATTGTGCTTTTTGTATTAAATTCGGATGCAATTTCTGTGTTTCATTGTCAATAAGAAGGACCAAGGTATACAGTATACCTGAAACGAAGCATCGGAATCAAAAACTGGACTCACAGGAGAGGTTCAAATCATAGAAAGTTAGAGTGTCAGTCCTCTTGTACTTTTGTCGGCATTGTGTTTTTTTGTATTAAATTCCGATGCAATTTCTGTGTTTCATTGTCAATAAGAAGGTCCAAGGTATACAGTATACCTGAGGTGAAGCATCAGAATCTAAAACTGGACTCACAGGAGAGGTTCAAATCATAGAAAGTTAGAGTGTCAGTCCTCTTGTACTTAGGTCGGCATTGTGCCTAATGTATTAAATTCGGATGCAATTTCTTTGTTTCATTGTCAATAAGAAGTTCCAAGGTATACAGTATACCTGAAGTGAAGCATCAGAATCTAAAACTGGACTCACAGGAGAGGTTCTAATCATAGAAAGTTAGAGTGTCAGTCCTCTTGTACTTAGGTCGGCATTGTGCCTTTTGTATTATATTCGGACGCAATTTAGGTGTTTCATCGTCAATAAGAGGGTGCAAGATATACAGTAAACCTGACGTGAAGCATCGGAATCTAAAAATGGACTCAGAGGAGAGGTTCAAATCATAGAAAGTAAGACTGTCAGTCCACTTGTACTTAAGGCAGCATTGTGCTTTTTGTATTAAATTCGGATGCAATTTCTTTGTTTCATTGTCAATAAGAAGGTCCAAGGTATACAGTATACCTGAAGTGAAGCATCAGAATCTAAAACTGGACTCACAGGAGAGGTTCAAATCATAGAAAGTTAGAGTGTCAGTCCTCTTGTACTTAGGTCGGCATTGTGCCTTTTGTATTAAATTCGGATGCAATTTCTGTGTTTCATCGTCAATAAGAAGGTGCAAGGGATACAGTAAACCTGAAGTGGAGCATGGGAATCAAAAACTGGTCTCACAGGAGGGGTTCAAATCATAGAAATTTAGAGTGTCAGTCCTCTAGTACTTAGGTCGGCATTGTGCTTTTTGTATTATATTCGGATGCAATTTAGGTGTTTCATCGTCAATAAGAAGGTGCAAGGTATACAGTAAACCTGAAGTGAAGCATCGGAATCTAAAACTGGACTCACAGGAGAGGTTCAATTATAGAAAGTTAGAGTGTCAGTCCTCTTGTACTTAAGTCAGCATTATGCCTTTTGAATTTAATTCCGATGCAATTTAGGTGTTTCATCGTCAATAAGAAGGTGCAAGGTATACAGTAAACCTGAAGTGAAGCATCGGAATCTAAAACTGGACTCACAGGAGAGGTTCAATTATAGAAAGTTAGAGTGTCAGTCCTCTTGTACTTAAGTCAGCATTTTGCCTTTTGAATTTAATTCCGATGCAATTTCTGTTTTTCATCGTCAATAAGATGGTGCAAGGTATACAGTAAACCCAAAGTGAAGCATCGGAATCTAAAACTGGTCCCACAGGAGAGGTTCAAATCATAGAAAGTTAGAGTGTCAGTCCTCTAGTACTTAAGTCGGCATTGTGCCTTTCGTATTCAATTCGGATGCAAACTCTGTGTTTCATCGTCAATCGGATGGTCCAAGGGATAGAGTAAACGTGAAGAGAAGCATCGGAATCTAAAACTGGACTCACAGGAGAGGTTCAAATCATAGAAAGTGAGAGTGTCAGTCCTCTTGTACTTACGTCGGCATTGTGCCTTTTGTATTAAATTCCGATGCAAACTCTGTGTTTCATCGTCAATGAGAAGGTCCAAGGGATACAGTAAACCTGAAATGAAGCATCGGAATCTAAAACTGGACTCACAGGAGAGGTTCAAATCATAGAAAGTGCGAGTGTCAGTCCTCTTGTACATTTGTCGGGATTGTGTTTTTTTGTATTAAAGTCCGATGCAATTTCTGTGTTTCATCGTCAATAAGAAGGTCCAAGGTATACATCAAACCTGAAGTGAAGCATCGGAATCTAAAACTGGACTCACAGGAGGGGTTCAAAGCATAGAAAGTTAGAGTGTCACTCTTCTTGTACTTAAGTCGGCATTGTGCGTTTTGTATTAAAGTCGGATGCAATCTCTGTGTTCCATCGTCAATAAGAAGGTCGAAGGTATACAGTAAACCCGAAGTGAGCATCGGAATCTAAAACTGGTCTCACAGGAGAGGCTCAAATCAAAGAAAGTTGGACTGTCAGTCCTCTTGTACTTAGGTCGGCATTGTGCCTTTTGTATTAAATTCGGATGCAATTTCTGTGTTTCATCGTCAATAAGAAGGTGCAAGGGATACAGTAAACCTGAAGTGAAGCATCGCAATCTAAAACTGGACTCACAGGAGAGGTTCAAATCATAGAAAGTGAGAGTGTCAGACCTCTTGTACTTAAGTTGGCATTGTGATTTTTGTATTAAATTCGGATGCAATTTCTGTGTTTCATCGTCTATAAGAAGGTCCAAGGGATACAGTAAACCTGAAGTGAAGCATCGGATTCTAAAACTGGACTCACAGGAGAGGTTCAATTATAGAAAGTTAGAGTGTCAGTCCTCTTGCACTTAAGTCGGCATTGTGCCTTTTGTATTAAATTCGGATGCAATTTCTGTGTTTCATCGTCAATAAGAAGGTACAAGGGATTCAGTAAACCTGAAGTGAAGCATCGGAATCTAAAAGTGGATTCACAGGTGAGGTTCAAATCATAGAAAGTGAGAGTGTCAGTCCTCTTGTACTTAAGTTGGCATTGTGCCTTTTGTATTAAATTCGGATGCAATATCTGTGTTTCATCATCAATAAGAAGGTCCAAGGGATACAGTTAACCTGAGGTGAAGCATCGGAATCTAAAACTGGACTCACAGGAGAGGTTCAAATCATAGAAAGTTAGAGTGTCAGTCCTCATGCACTTAAGTCAGCATTGTGCCTTTTGTATTAAATTCGGATGCAATTTCTGTGTTTCATCGTCAATAAGAAGGTCCAAAGAATACAGTAAACGCAAAGTGAAGCATCAGAATCTAAAGCAGGTCCCACAGGAGAGGTTCAAATCATAGAAAGTTAGAGTGACAGTCCTCTAGTACTTAGGTCAGCATTGTGCCTTTTGTATTATATTCGGATGCAATTTAGGTGTTTCATCGTCAATAAGAAGGTGCTAGGTATACAGTAAACCTGAAGTGAAGCATCGGAATCTAAAACTGGACTCACGGGAGTGGTTCAAATCATAGAAAGTAAGACCGTCAGTCCTCTTTTACTTAAGTCAGCATTGTGCCTTTTGTATTAATTTCGGATGCAATTTCTGTGTTTCATCGTCAATAAGAAGGTCTAAGGTATACTGTATACCTGAAGTGAAGCATCGGAATCTAAAACTGGACTCACACGAGAGGCTCAAATCATAGAAAGTTAGAGTGTCAGTCCTCTTGTACTTTTGTCGGCATTGTGTTTTTTTGTATTAAATTCCGATGCAATTTCTGTGTTTCATTGTCAATAAGAAGGTCCAAGGTATACAGTATACCTGAGGTGAAGCATCAGAATCTAAAACTGGACTCACAGGAGAGGTTCGAATCATAGAAAGTTAGAGTGTCAGTCCTCTTGTACTTAGGTCGGCATTGTGCCTTTTGTATTAAATTCGGATGCAATTTCTTTGTTTCATTGTCAATAAGAAGGTCCAAGGTATACAGTATACCTGAAGTGAAGCATCAGAATCTAAAACTGGACTCACAGGAGAGGTTCTAATCATAGAAAGTTAGAGTGTCAGTCCTCTTGTACTTAGGTCGGCATTGTGCCTTTTGTATTAAATTCGGATGCAATTTCTGTGTTTCATCGTCAATAAGAGGGTGCAAGATATACAGTAAACCTGACGTGAAGCATCGGAATCTAAAAATGGACTCACAGGAGAGGTTCAAATCATAGAAAGTAAGACTGTCAGTCCACTTGTACTTAAGTCAGCATTGTGCTTTTTGTATTAAATTCGGATGCAATTTCTTTGTTTCATTGTCAATAAGAAGGTCCAAGGTATACAGTATCCCTGAAGTGAAGCATCAGAATCTAAAACTGGACTCACAGGTGAGGTTCAAATCATAGAAAGTTAGAGTGTCAGTCCTCTTGTACTTAGGTGGGCATTGTGCCTTTTGTATTAAATTCGGATGCAATTTCTGTGTTTCATCGTCAATAAGAAGGTGCAAGGGATACAGTAAACCTGAAGTGGAGCATCGGAATCAAAAACTGGTCTCACAGGAGGGGTTCAAATCATAGAAATTTAGAATGTCAGTCCTCTAGTACTTAGGTCGGCATTGTGCTTTTTGTATTATATTCGGATGCAATTTAGGTGTTTCATCGTCAATAAGAAGGTGCAAGGTATACAGTAAACCTGAAGTGAAGCATCGGAATCTAAAACTGGACTCACAGGAGAGGTTCAATTATAGAAAGTTAGAGTGTCAGTCCTCTTGTACTTAAGTCAGCATTTTGCCTTTTGAATTTAATTCCGATGCAATTTAGGTGTTTCATCGTCAATAAGAAGGTGCAAGGTATACAGTAAACCTGAAGTGAAGCATCGGAATCTAAAACTGGACTCACACGAGAGGCTCAAATCATAGAAAGTTAGAGTGTCAGTCCTCTAGTACTTAAGTCGGCATTGTACAATTTGTATTAAATTGGGATGCAATTTCTGTGTTTCATCGTCAATACGAACGTGCAAGGGATACAGCAAACCTGAAGTGAACCATCAGAATCAAAACTGGACTCACAGGAGAGGTTCAAATCATAGAAAGTGAGAGTGTCAGACCTCTTGTACTTAAGTCGGCATTGTGCTTTTTGTATTAAATTCGGATGCAATTTCTGTGTTTCATTGTCAATAAGAAGGACCAAGGTATACAGTATACCTGAAACGAAGCATCGGAATCAAAAACTGGACTCACAGGAGAGGTTCAAATCATAGAAAGTTAGAGTGTCAGTCCTCTTGTACTTTTGTCGGCATTGTGTTTTTTTGTATTAAATTCCGATGCAATTTCTGTGTTTCATTGTCAATAAGAAGGTCCAAGGTATACAGTATACCTGAGGTGAAGCATCAGAATCTAAAACTGGACTCACAGGAGAGGTTCAAATCATAGAAAGTTAGAGTGTCAGTCCTCTTGTACTTAGGTCGGCATTGTGCCTAATGTATTAAATTCGGATGCAATTTCTTTGTTTCATTGTCAATAAGAAGTTCCAAGGTATACAGTATACCTGAAGTGAAGCATCAGAATCTAAAACTGGACTCACAGGAGAGGTTCTAATCATAGAAAGTTAGAGTGTCAGTCCTCTTGTACTTAGGTCGGCATTGTGCCTTTTGTATTATATTCGGATGCAATTTAGGTGTTTCATCGTCAATAAGAGGGTGCAAGATATACAGTAAACCTGACGTGAAGCATCGGAATCTAAAAATGGACTCAGAGGAGAGGTTCAAATCATAGAAAGTAAGACTGTCAGTCCACTTGTACTTAAGGCAGCATTGTGCTTTTTGTATTAAATTCGGATGCAATTTCTTTCTTTCATTGTCAATAAGAAGGTCCAAGGTATACAGTATACCTGAAGTGAAGCATCAGAATCTAAAACTGGACTCACAGGAGAGGTTCAAATCATTGAAAGTTAGAGTGTCAGTCCTCTTGTACTTAGGTCGGCATTGTGCCTTTTGTATTAAATTCGGATGCAATTTCTGTGTTTCATCGTCAATAAGAAGGTGCAAGGGATACAGTAAACCTGAAGTGGAGCATGGGAATCAAAAACTGGTCTCACAGGAGGGGTTCAAATCATAGAAATTTAGAGTGTCAGTCCTCTAGTACTTAGGTCGGCATTGTGCTTTTTGTATTATATTCGGATGCAATTTAGGTGTTTCATCGTCAATAAGAAGGTGCAAGGTATACAGTAAACCTGAAGTGAAGCATCGGAATCTAAAACTGGACTCACAGGAGAGGTTCAATTATAGAAAGTTAGAGTGTCAGTCCTCTTGTACTTAAGTCAGCATTATGCCTTTTTTAATTTAATTCCGATGCAATTTAGGTGTTTCATCGTCAATAAGAAGGTGCAAGGTATACAGTAAACCTGAAGTGAAGCATCGGAATCTAAAACTGGACTCACAGGAGAGGTTCAATTATAGAAAGTTAGAGTGTCAGTCCTCTTGTACTTAAGTCAGCATTTTGCCTTTTGAATTTAATTCCGATGCAATTTCTGTTTTTCATCGTCAATAAGATGGTGCAAGGTATACAGTAAACCCAAAGTGAAGCATCGGAATCTAAAACTGGTCCCACAGGAGAGGTTCAAATCATAGAAAGTTAGAGTGTCAGTCCTCTAGTACTTAAGTCGGCATTGTGCCTTTCGTATTCAATTCGGATGCAAACTCTGTGTTTCATCGTCAATCGGATGGTCCAAGGGATAGAGTAAACGTGAAGAGAAGCATCGGAATCTAAAACTGGACTCACAGGAGAGGTTCAAATCATAGAAAGTGAGAGTGTCAGTCCTCTTGTACTTACGTCGGCATTGTGCCTTTTGTATTAAATTCCGATGCAAACTCTGTGTTTCATCGTCAATGAGAAGGTCCAAGGGATACAGTAAACCTGAAATGAAGCATCGGAATCTAAAACTGGACTCACAGGAGAGGTTCAAATCATAGAAAGTGCGAGTGTCAGTCCTCTTGTACATTTGTCGGGATTGTGTTTTTTTGTATTAAAGTCCGATGCAATTTCTGTGTTTCATCGTCAATAAGAAGGTCCAAGGTATACATCAAACCTGAAGTGAAGCATCGGAATCTAAAACTGGACTCACAGGAGGGGTTCAAAGCATAGAAAGTTAGAGTGTCACTCTTCTTGTACTTAAGTCGGCATTGTGCGTTTTGTATTAAAGTCGGATGCAATCTCTGTGTTCCATCGTCAATAAGAAGGTCGAAGGTATACAGTAAACCCGAAGTGAGCATCGGAATCTAAAACTGGTCTCACAGGAGAGGCTCAAATCAAAGAAAGTTGGACTGTCAGTCCTCTTGTACTTAGGTCGGCATTGTGCCTTTTGTATTAAATTCGGATGCAATTTCTGTGTTTCATCGTCAATAAGAAGGTGCAAGGGATACAGTAAACCTGAAGTGAAGCATCGCAATCTAAAACTGGACTCACAGGAGAGGTTCAAATCATAGAAAGTGAGAGTGTCAGACCTCTTGTACTTAAGTTGGCATTGTGATTTTTGTATTAAATTCGGATGCAATTTCTGTGTTTCATCGTCTATAAGAAGGTCCAAGGGATACAGTAAACCTGAAGTGAAGCATCGGATTCTAAAACTGGACTCACAGGAGAGGTTCAATTATAGAAAGTTAGAGTGTCAGTCCTCTTGCACTTAAGTCGGCATTGTGCCTTTTGTATTAAATTCGGATGCAATTTCTGTGTTTCATCGTCAATAAGAAGGTACAAGGGATTCAGTAAACCTGAAGTGAAGCATCGGAATCTAAAAGTGGATTCACAGGTGAGGTTCAAATCATAGAAAGTGAGAGTGTCAGTCCTCTTGTACTTAAGTTGGCATTGTGCCTTTTGTATTAAATTCGGATGCAATATCTGTGTTTCATCATCAATAAGAAGGTCCAAGGGATACAGTTAACCTGAGGTGAAGCATCGGAATCTAAAACTGGACTCACAGGAGAGGTTCAAATCATAGAAAGTTAGAGTGTCAGTCCTCATGCACTTAAGTCAGCATTGTGCCTTTTGTATTAAATTCGGATGCAATTTCTGTGTTTCATCGTCAATAAGAAGGTCCAAAGAATACAGTAAACGCAAAGTGAAGCATCAGAATCTAAAACAGGACCCACAGGAGAGGTTCAAATCATAGAAAGTTAGAGTGACAGTCCTCTAGTACTTAGGTCAGCATTGTGCCTTTTGTATTATATTCGGATGCAATTTAGGTGTTTCATCGTCAATAAGAAGGTGCTAGGTATACAGTAAACCTGAAGTGAAGCATCGGAATCTAAAACTGGACTCACGGGAGTGGTTCAAATCATAGAAAGTAAGACCGTCAGTCCTCTTTTACTTAAGTCAGCATTGTGCCTTTTGTATTAATTTCGGATGCAATTTCTGTGTTTCATCGTCAATAAGAAGGTCTAAGGTATACTGTATACCTGAAGTGAAGCATCGGAATCTAAAACTGGACTCACACGAGAGGCTCAAATCATAGAAAGTTAGAGTGTCAGTCCTCTAGTACTTAAGTCGGCATTGTGCAATTTGTATTAAATTGGGATGCAATTTCTGTGTTTCATCGTCAATAAGAACGTGCAAGGGATACAGCAAACCTGAAGTGAAGCATCAGAATCAAAACTGGACTCACAGGAGAGGTTCAAATCATAGAAAGTGAGAGTGTCAGACCTCTTGTACTTAAGTCGGCATTGTGCTTTTTGTATTAAATTCGGATGCAATTTCTGTGTTTCATTGTCAATAAGAAGGTCCAAGGTATACAGTATACCTGAAACGAAGCATCGGAATCAAAAACTGGACTCACAGGAGAGGTTCAAATCATAGAAAGTTAGAGTGTCAGTCCTCTTGTACTTTTGTCGCCATTGTGTTTTTTTGTATTAAATTCCGATGCAATTTCTGTGTTTCATTGTCAATAAGAAGGTCCAAGGTATACAGTATACCTGAAGTGAAGCATCAGAATCTAAAACTGGACTCACAGGAGAGGTTCAAATCATAGAAAGTTAGAGTGTCAGTCCTCTTGTACTTAGGTCGGCATTGTGCCTTTTGTATTAAATTCGGATGCAATATCTGTGTTTCATCGTCAATAAGAAGGTGCAAGGGATACAGTAAACCTGAAGTGAAGCATCGGAATCTAAAACTGGTCTCACAGGAGGGGTTCAAAGCATAGAAATTTAGAGTGTCAGTCCTCTAGTACTTAGGTCGGCATTGTGCCTTTTGTATTATCTTCGGATGCAATTTAGGTGTTTCATCGACAATAAGAAGGTGCGAGGTATACAGCAAACCTGAAGTGAAGCATCGGAATCTAAAACTGGACTCACAGGAGAGGTTCAATTAAAGAAAGTTAGAGTGTCAGTCCTCTTGTACTTAAGTCAGGATTTTGCTTTTTGAATTTAATTCCGATGCAATTTCTGTTTTTCATCGTCAATAAGATGGTGCAAGGTATACAGTAAACCCAAAGTGAAGCATCGTAATCTAAAACTGGTCCCACAGGAGAGGTTCAAATCATAGAAAGTTAGAGTGTCAGTCCTGTTGTACTTAGGTCGTCATTGTGCATTTTGTATTAAATTCGGATGCAATTTAGGTGTTTCATCGTCAATAAGAAGGTGCAAGGTATACAGTAAACCTGAAGTGAAGCATCGGAATCTGAAACTGGACTCACAGGAGAGGTTCAAATCATAGAAAGTAAGACTGTCAGTCCTCTTTTACTTAAGTCGGCATTGTGTTTTTTTTGTATTAATTTCGGATGCAATTTCTGTGTTTCATCGTCAATAAGAAGGTCTAAGGTATACTGTATACCTGAAGTGAAGCATCGGAATCTAAAACTGGCCTCACACGGGAGGTTCAAATCATAGAAAGTTAGAGTGTCAGTCCTCTAGTACTTAAGTCGGCATTGTGCCTTTCGTATTCAATTCGGATGCAAACTCTGTGTTTCATCGTCAATCGGATGGTCCAAGGGATAGAGTAAACGTGAAGAGAAGCATCGGAATCTAAAACCGGACTCACAGGAGAGGTTCAAATCATAGAAAGTGAGAGTGTCAGTCCTCTTGTACTTAAGTCGGCATTGTGCCTTTTGTATTAAATTCCGATGCAAACTCTGTGTTTCATCGTCAATGAGAAGGTCCAAGGGATATAGTAAACCTGAAATGAAGCATCGGAATCTAAAACTGGACTCACAGGAGAGGTTCAAATTATAGAAAGTGCGAGTGTCAGTCCTCTTGTACATTTGTCGGCATTGTGTTTTTTTGTATTAAAGTCCGATGCAATTTCTGTGTTTCATCGTCAATAAGAAGGTCCAAGGTATACATCAAACCTGAAGTGAAGCATCGGAATCTAAAACTGGACTCACAGGAGGGGTTCAAAGCATAGAAAGTTAGAGTGTCACTCCTCTTGTACTTAAGTCGGCATTGTGCGTTTTGTATTAAAGTCGGATGCAATCTCTGTGTTCCATCGTCAATAAGAAGGTCGAAGGTATACAGTAAACCCGAAGTGAGCATCGGAATCTAAAACTGGTCTCACAGGAGAGGCTCCAATCAAAGAAAGTTGGACTGTCAGTCCTCTTGTACTTAGGTCGGCATTGTGCCTTTTGTATTAAATTCGGATGCAATTTCTGTGTTTCATCGTCAATAAGAAGGTGCAAGGGATACAGTAAACCTGAAGTGAAGCATCGCAATCTAAAACTGGACTCACAGGAGAGGTTCAAATCATAGAAAGTGAGAATGTCAGACCTCTTGTACTTAAGTTGGCATTGTGATTTTTGTATTAAATTCGGATGCAATTTCTGTGTTTCATCGTCTATAAGAAGGTCCAAGGGATACAGTAAACCTGAAGTGAAGCATCGGATTCTAAAACTGGACTCAGAGGAGAGGTTCAATTATAGAAAGTTAGAGTGTCAGTCCTCTTGCACTTAAGTCGGCATTGTGCCTTTTGTATTAAATTCGGATGCAATTTCTGTGTTTCATCGTCAATAAGAAGGTACAAGGGATTCAGTAAACCTGAAGTGAAGCATCGGAATCTAAAAGTGGATTCACAGGTGATGTTCAAATCATAGAAAGTGAGAGTGTCAGTCCTCTTGTACTTAAGTTGGCATTGTGCCTTTTGTATTAAATTCGGATGCAATATCTGTGTTTCATCATCAATAAGAAGGTCCAAGGGATACAGTTAACCTGAGGTGAAGCATCGGAATCTAAAACTGGACTCACAGGAGAGGTTCAAATCATAGAAAGTTAGAGTGTCAGTCCTCATGCACTTAAGTCAGCATTGTTCCTTTTGTATTAAATTCGGATGCAATTTCTGTGTTTCATCGTCAATAAGAAGGTCCAAAGAATACAGTAAACGCAAAGTGAAGCATCAGAATCTAAAACAGGTCCCACAGGAGAGGTTCAAATCATAGAAAGTTAGAGTGACAGTCCTCTAGTACTTAGGTCAGCATTGTGCCTTTTGTATTATATTCGGATGCAATTTAGGTGTTTCATCGTCAATAAGAAGGTGCTAGGTATACAGTAAACCTGAAGTGAAGCATCGGAATCTAAAACTGGACTCACGGGAGTGGTTCAAATCATAGAAAGTAAGACTGTCAGTCCTCTTTTACTTAAGTCAGCATTGTGCCATTTGTATTAATTTCGGATGCAATTTCTGTGTTTCATCGTCTATAAGAAGGTCCAAGGGATACAGTAAACCTGAAGTGAAGCATCGGATTCTAAAACTGGACTCACAGGAGAGGTTCAATTATAGAAAGTTAGAGTGTCAGTCCTCTTGTACATAAGTCGGCATTGTGCCTTTTGAATTTACTTCCGATGCTATTTCTGTGCTCCCTCGTCAATAAGAAGGTCCAAGGTATACAGTAAACCCAAAGTGAAGCATCGGAATCTAAAACTGGTCTCACAGGAGAGGTTCTAATCATAGAAAGTTAGAGTGTCAGTCCTCTTGTACTTAGGTCGTCATTGTTACTTTTGTATTAAATTCCGATGCAATTTAGGTGTTTCATCGTCAATAAGAAGGTGCAAGGTGTACAGTAAACCTGAAGTGAAGCATCGGAATCTAAAACTGGACTCACAGAATAGGTTCAAATCATAGAAAGTGAGAGTGTCAGTCCTCTTGTACTATTGTCGGCATTGTGCCTTTTGTATTGAATTCCGATGCAATTTCTGTGTTTCATCGTCAATAAGAAGGTGCAAGGTACACAGTAAACCTGAAGTGAAGCATTGGAATCTAAAACTGGACTCACATTAGAGGTTCAAATCATAGAAAGTTAGAGTGTCAGTCCTCTTGTACTTAAGTCGGCATTGTGCCTTTAGTATTAAACTCGGATGCATTTTCTGTGTTTCATCGTCAATAAGAAGGTGCAAGGTACACAGTAAACCTTAAGTCAAGCATCGGAATCTAAAACTCGACTCACAGGAGAGGTTCAAATCATAGAAAGTGAGAGTGTAAGACCTCTTGTACTTAAGTTGGCATTGTGCCTTTTGTATTAAATTCTGATGCAATTTCTGTGTTTCATCATCAATAAGAAGGTCCAAGGGATACAGTAAACCTGAAGTGAGGCATCGGAATCTAAAACTGGACTGACAGGAGAGGTTCCAATCATAGAAAGTTAGAGTGTCAGTCCTCTTGCACTTAAGTCGGCATTGTGCCTTTTGTATTAAATTCGGATGCAATTTCTGTGTTTCATCGTCAATAAGAAGGTGCAAGGGATACAGTAAACCTGAAGTGGAGCATCGGAATCTAAAACTGGACTCACAGGAGAGGTTCAAATCATAGAAAGTGTGAGTGTCAGACCTCTTGTACTTAAGTCGGCATTGTGCATTTTGTATTAAATTCGGATGCAATTTCTGTGTATCATCATCAATAAGAAGTTCCAAGGGATACAGTAAACCTGAAGTGAAGCATCGGAATCTAAAACTGGACTCACAGGAGAGGTTCAAATCATTCAAAGTTAGAGTGTCAGTCCTCATGCACTTAAGTCGGCATTGTGCCTTTTGTATTAAATTGGGATGCAATTTCTGTGTTTCATCGTCAATAAGAAGGTCCAAGGGATACAGTAAACCTGAAGTGAAGCATCGGAATCTAAAACTGGACTCACAGGAGAGGTTCAAATCATACAAAATAAGACTGTCAGTCCTGTTGTACTTAAGTCGGCATTGTGCCTCTTGTATTAAATTCGGATGCAATTTCTGTGTTTCATTGTCAATAAGAAGGTCCAAGGTATACAGTATACCTGATGTGAAGCATCATCATCTAAAAATGGACTCACAGGAGAGGTTCTAAGCATAGAAAGTTAGAGTGTCAGTCCTCCAGTACTTATGTCGGCATTGTGCCTTTTGTATTCAATTCGGATGCAAACTCTGTGTTTCATCGTCAATAAGATGGTCCAAGGGATAGAGTAAACCTGAAGAGAAGCATCGGAATCTAAAACTGGACTCACAGGAGAGGTTCAAATCATAGAAAGTGAGAGTGTCAGTCCTCTTGTACTTAAGTCGGCTTTGTGCCTTTTGTATTAAATTCCGATGCTATCTCTGTGTTTCATCGTCAATAAGAAGGTCCTAGGGATACAGTAAACCTGAAGTGAAGCATCGGAATCTAATTCTGGACTCACAGGAGAGGTTCAAATCTTAGAAAATTAGAGTGTCTGTCCTCTTGTACTTAAGTCGGCATTGTAGTTTTGGATTTAATTCCGATGCAATTTCTGTGTTTCATCGTCAATATGAACGTGCAAGGTATACAGTAACCCTGAAGTGAAGCATCGGAATCTAAAACTGGACTCACAGGAGAGGTTCAAATCACAGAAAGTAAGAGTGTCAGTCCTCTTGTTCTTAAGTCGGCATTGTGCCTTTTCTATTAAATTGGGATACAATTTCTGTGTTTCATCATCAATAAGAAGGTCCATGGGATACTGTAAACCTGAAGTGAAGCATCGGAATCTAAAACTGGACTCACGGGAGAGGGTTAAATCTGAGAGAGTTAGAGTATCACTCCTCTTGTACTTAAGTCGTTATTGTGCCCTTTGTATTAAATTCCAATGCAATTTCTGTGTTTCATCGTCAATAATAAGGTCCAAGGGATACAGTAAACCTGAAGTGAGGCATCGGAACCTAAGACTGGACTCACAGGAGAAGTTCAAATCATAGAAATTAAGAGTGTCAGTCCTCTTGTACTTAAGTCGGCATTGTGCATTTTGTATTAAATTCGGATGCAATATCTGTGTTTCATCGTCAATAAGAAGGTGCAAGGTATACAGCAAACCTGAAGTGAAGCATCGGAATCTAAAACTTGACTCAAACGAGAGGTTCAAATCATAGGAAGTTAGAGTGTCAGTCCTCTTGTACTTCAGTCGGCATTGTGATTCTTGAATTTAATACCGATGCAATTTCTGTGTTCCATCGTCAATTAGAAGGTCAAAGGTATACAGTAAACCTGAAGTGAAGCATCGGAATCTAAAACTGGACTCACAGGAGAGGTTCAACTCATAGAAAGTTAGAGTGTCAGTCATCTAGTAGTTAAGTCGGCATTGTGCCTTTTGTATTAATTTGGGATGCAATTTCTGTGTTTCATCGGCAATAAGAAGGTCCAAGGGATACAGTAACCCTGAAGTGAAGCATCGGAATCTAAAACTGGACTCACAGGACAGGTTCAAATCATAGAGAGTTAGAGTATCACTCCTCTCGTACTTAAGTCGGTATTGTGCCCTTTGTATTAAATTCGGATGCAATTTCTGTGTTTCATCGTCAATACGAAGGTCCAAGGGATACAGCAAACCTGAAGTGAAGCATCGGAATCTAATTCTGGACTCACAGGAGAGGTTCAAATCATAGAAAGTTAGAGTGTCAGTCCTGTTGTACTTAGGTCGTCATTGTGCATTTTGTATTAAATTCGGATGCAATTTAGGTGTTTCATCGTCAATAAGAAGGTGCAAGGTATACAGTAAACCTGAAGTGAAGCATCGGAATCTGAAACTGGACTCACAGGAGAGGTTCAAATCATAGGAAGTTAGAGTGTCAGTCCTCTTGTACTTCAGTCGGCATTGTGATTCTTGAATTTAATACCGATGGAATTTCTGTGTTCCATCGTCAATTAGAAGGTCAAAGGTATACAGTAAACCCAAAGTGAAGCATCAGAATCTAAAACAGGTCTCACAGGAGAGGATCAAATCATAGAAAGTTAGAGTGTCAGCCCTCTAGTACTTAGGTCAGCATTGTGCCTTTTGTATTATATTCGGATGCAATTTAGGTGTTTCATCGTCATTAAGAAGGTGCTAGGTATACAGTAAACCTGAAGTGAAGCATCGGAATCTAAAACTGGACTCACGGGAGTGGTTCAAATCATAGAAAGTAAGACTGTCAGTCCTCTTTTACTTAAGTCAGCATTGTGCCTTTTGTATTAATTTCGGATGCAATTTCTGTGTTTCATCGTCAATAAGAAGGTATAAGGTATACTGTATACCTGAAGTGAAGCATCGGAATCTAAAACTGGACTCACACGAGAGGTTCAAATCATAGAAAGTTAGAGTGTCAGTCCTCTAGTACTTAAGTCGGCATTGTGCAATTTGTATTAAATTGGGATGCAATTTCTGTGTTTCATCGTCAATAAGAACGTGCAAGGGATACAGCAAACCTGAAGTGAAGCATCAGAATCAAAACTGGACTCACAGAATAGGTTCAAATCATAGAAAGTGAGAGTGTCAGTCCTCTTGTACTTTTGTCGGCATTGTGCCTTTTGTATTGAATTCCGATGCAATTTCTGTGTTTCATCGTCAATAAGAAGGTGCAAGGTACACAGTAAACCTGAAGTGAAGCATTGGAATCTAAAACTGGACTCACATTAGAGGTTCAAATCATAGAAAGTTAGAGTGTCAGTCCTCTTGTACTTAAGTCGGCATTGTGCCTTTTGTATTAAACTCGGATGCATTTTCTGTGTTTCATCGTCAATAAGAAGGTGCAAGGTACACAGTAAACCTTAAGTCAAGCATCGGAATCTAAAACTCGACTCACAGGAGAGGTTCAAATCATAGAAAGTGAGAGTGTAAGACCTCTTGTACTTAAGTTGGCATTGTGCCTTTTGTATTAAATTCGGATGCAATTTCTGTGTTTCATCATCAATAAGAAGGTCCAAGGGATACAGTAAACCTGAAGTGAGGCATCGGAATCTAAAACTGGACTGACAGGAGAGGTTCCAATCATAGAAAGTTAGAGTGTCAGTCCTCTTGCACTTAAGTCGGCATTGTGCCTTTTGTATTAAATTCGGATGCAATTTCTGTGTTTCATCGTCAATAAGAAGGTGCAAGGAATACAGTAAACCTGAAGTGGAGCATCGGAATCTAAAACTGGACTCACAGGAGAGGTTCAAATCATAGAAAGTGTGAGTGTCAGACCTCTTGTACTTAAGTCGGCATTGTGCATTTTGTATTAAATTCGGATGCAATTTCTGTGTATCATCATCAACAAGAAGTTCCAAGGGATACAGTAAACCTGAAGTGAAGCATCGGAATCTAAAACTGGACTCACAGGAGAGGTTCAAATCATTCAAAGTTAGAGTGTCAGTCCTCATGCACTTAAGTCGGCATTGTGCCTTTTGTATTAAATTGGGATGCAATTTCTATGTTTCATCGTCAATAAGAAGGTCCAAGGGATACAGTAAACCTGAAGTGAAGCATCGGAATCTAAAACTGGACTCACAGGAGAGGTGCAAATCATACAAAATAAGACTGTCGGTCCTGTTGTACTTAAGTCGGCATTGTGCCTTTTGTATTAAATTCGGATGCAATTTCTGTGTTTCATTGTCAATAAGAAGGTCCAAGGTATACAGTATACCTGATGGGAAGCATCATCATCTAAAATGGACTCACAGGAGAGGTTCTAAGCATAGAAAGTTAGAGTGTCAGTCCTCCAGTACTTAAGTCGGCATTGTGCCTTTTGTATTCAATTCGGATGCAAACTCTGTGTTTCATCGTCAATAAGATGGTCCAAGGGATAGAGTAAACCTGAAGAGAAGCATCGGAATCTAAAACTGGACTCACAGGAGAGGTTCAAATCATAGAAAGTGAGAGTGTCAGTCCTCTTGTACTTAAGTCGGCTTTGTGCCTTTTGTATTAAATTCCGACGCTAACTCTGTGTTTCATCGTCAATAAGAAGGTCCTAGGGATACAGTAAACATGAAGTGAAGCATCGGAATCTAATTCTGGACTCACAGGAGAGGTTCAAATCTTAGAAAATTAGAGTGTCTGTCCTCTTGTACTTAAGTCGGCATTGTAGTTTTGGATTTAATTCCGATGCAATTTCTGTGTTTCATCGTCAATAAGAAGGTGCAAGGTATACAGCAAACCTGAAGTGAAGCATCGAATCTAAAACTTGACTCAAACGAGAGGTTCAAATCATAGGAAGTTAGAGTGTCAGTCCTCTTGTACTTCAGTCGGCATTGTGATTCTTGAATTTAATACCGATGCAATTTCTGTGTTCCATCGTCAATTAGAAGGTCAAAGGTATACAGTAAACCTGAAGTGAAGCATCGGAATCTAAAACTGGACTCACAGGAGAGGTTCAACTCATAGAAAGTTAGAGTGTCAGTCATCTAGTAGTTAAGTCGGCATTGTGCCTTTTGTATTAATTTGGGATGCAATTTCTGTGTTTCATCGGCAATAAGAAGGTCCAAGGGATACAGTAACCCTGAAGTGAAGCATCGGAATCTAAACTGGACTCACAGGACAGGTTCAAATCATAGAGAGTTAGAGTATCACTCCTCTTGTACTTAAGTCGGTATTGTGCCCTTTGTATTAAATTCGGATGCAATTTCTGTGTTTCATCGTCAATACGAAGGTCCAAGGGATACAGCAAACCTGAAGTGAAGCATCGGAATCTAATTCTGGACTCACAGGAGAGGTTCAAATCATAGAAAGTTAGAGTGTCAGTCCTGTTGTACTTAGGTCGTCACTGTGCATTTTGTATTAAATTCGGATGCAATTTAGGTGTTTCATCGTCAATAAGAAGGTGCAAGGTATACAGTAAACCTGAAGTGAAGCATCGGAATCTGAAACTGGACTCACAGGAGAGGTTCAAATCATAGAAAGTAAGACTGTCAGTCCTCTTTTACTTAAGTCGGCATTGTGTTTTTTTTGTATTAATTTCGGATGCAATTTCTGTGTTTCATCGTCAATAAGAAGGTCTAAGGTATACTGTATACCTGAAGTGAAGCATCGGAATCTAAAACTGGACTCACACGAGAGGTTCAAATCATAGAAACTTAGAGTGTCAGTCCTCTAGTACTTAAGTCGGCATTGTGCCTTTCGTATTCATATTCGGATGCAAACTCTGTGTTTCATCGTCAATCGGATGGTCCAAGGGATAGAGTAAACGTGAAGAGAAGCATCGGAATCTAAAACTGGACTCACAGGAGAGGTTCAAATCATAGAAAGTGAGAGTGTCAGTCCTCTTGTACTTAAGTCGGCATTGTGCCTTTTGTATTAAATTCCGATGCAAACTCTGTGTTTCATCGTCAATGAGAAGGTCCAAGGGATACAGTAAACCTGAAATGAAGCATCGGAATCTAAAACTGGACTCACAGGAGAGGTTCAAATCATAGAAAGTGCGAGTGTCAGTCCTCTTGTACATTTGTCGGCATTGTGTTTTTTTGTATTAAATTCCGATGCAATTTCTGTGTTTCATCGTCAATAAGAAGGTCCAAGGTATACAGCAAACCTGAAGTGAAGCATCGGAATCTAAAACTGGACTCACAGGAGGGGTTCAAAGCATAGAAAGTTAGAGTGTCACTCCTCTTGTACTTAAGTCGGCATTGTGCGTTTTGTATTAAAGTCGGATGCAATCTCTGTGTTCCATCGTCAATAAGAAGGTCGAAGGTATACAGTAAAACCCGAAGTGAGCATCGGAATCTAAACTGGTCTCACAGGAGAGGCTCAAATCAAAGAAAGTTGGACTGTCAGTCCTCATGTACTTAGGTCGGCATTGTGCCTTTTGTATTAAATTCGGATGCAATTTCTGTGTTTCATCGTCAATAAGAAGGTGCAAGGGATACAGTAAACCTGAAGTGAAGCATCGCAATCTAAAACTGGACTCACAGGAGAGGTTCAATTATAGAAAGTTAGAGTGTCAGTCCTCTTGCACTTAAGTCGGCATTGTGCCTTTTGTATTAAATTCGGATGCAATTTCTGTGTTTCATCGTCAATAAGAAGGTACAAGGGATTCAGTAAACCTGAAGTGAAGCAACGGAATCTAAAAGTGGATTCACAGGAGAGGTTCAAATCATAGAAAGTGAGAGTGTCAGACCTCTTGTACTTAAGTTGGCATTGTGCCTTTTGTATTAAATTCGGATGCAATATCTGTGTTTCATCATCAATAAGAAGGTCCAAGGGATACAGTTAACCTGAGGTGAAGCATCGGAATCTAAACCTGGACTCACAGGAGAGGTTCAAATCATAGAAAGTTAGAGTGTCAGTCCTCATGCACTTAAGTCAGCATTGTGCCTTTTGTATTAAATTCGGATGCAATTTCTGTGTTTCATCGTCAATAAGAAGGTCCAAAGAATACAGTAAACCCAAAGTGAAGCATCAGAATCTAAAACAGGTCTCACAGGAGAGGATCAAATCATAGAAAGTTAGAGTGTCAGTCCTCTAGTACTTAGGTCAGCATTGTGCCTTTTGTATTATATTCGGATGCAATTTAGGTGTTTCATCGTCAATAAGAAGGTGCTAGGTATACAGTAAACCTGAAGTGAAGCATCGGAATCTAACACTGGACTCACGGGAGTGGTTCAAATCATAGAAAGTAAGACTGTCAGTCCTCTTTTACTTAAGTCAGCATTGTGCCTTTTGTATTATTTTCGGATGCAATTTCTGTGTTTCATCGTCAATAAGAAGGTATAAGGTATACTGTATACCTGAAGTGAAGCATCGGAATCTAAAACTGGACTCACACGAGAGGCTCAATCATAGAAAGTTATAGTGTCAGTCCTCTAGTACTTAAGTCGGCATTGTGCAATTTGTATTAAATTGGGATGCAATTTCTGTGTTTCATCGTCAATAAGAACGTGCAAGGGATACAGCAAACCTGAAGTGAAGCATCAGAATCAAAACTGGACTCACAGGAGAGGTTCAAATCATAGAAAGTGAGAGTGTCAGACCTCTTGTACTTAAGTCGGCATTGTGCTTTTTGTATTAAATTCGGATGCAATTTCTGTATTTCATTGTCAATGAGAAAGTCCAAGGTATACAGTATACCTGAAACGAAGCATCGGAATCAAAAACTGGACTCACAGGAGAGGTTCAAATCATAGAAAGTTAGAGTGTCAGTCCTCTTGTACTTTTGTCGGCATTGTGTTTTTTTGTATTAAATTCCGATGCAATTTCTGTGTTTCATTGTCAATAAGAAGGTCCAAGGTATACAGTATACCTGAAGTGAAGCATCAGAATCTAAAACTGGACTCACAGGAGAGGTTCAAATCATAGAAAGTTAGAGTGTCAGTCCTCTTGTACTTAGGTCGGCATTGTGCCTTTTGTATTAAATTCGGATGCAATTTCTGTGTTTCATCGTCAATAAGAAGGTGCAAGGGATACAGTAAACCTGAAGTGAAGCATCGGAATCTAAAACTGGTCTCACAGGAGGGGTTCAAAGCATAGAAATTTAGAGTGTCAGTCCTCTAGTACTTAGGTCGGCATTGTGCCTTTTGTATTATATTCGGATGCAATTTAGGTGTTTCATCGACAATAAGAAGGTGCGAGGTATACAGCAAACCTGAAGTGAAGCATCGGAATCTAAAACTGGTCTCACAGGAGAGGTTCAATTATAGAAAGTTAGAGTGTCAGTCCTCTTGTACTTAAGTCAGCATTTTGCCTTTTGAATTTAATTCCGATGCAATTTCTGTTTTTCATCGTCAATAAGATGCTGCAAGGTATACAGTAAACCCAAAGTGAAGCATCGGAATCTAAAACTGGTCCCACAGGAGAGGTTCAAATCATAGAAAGTTAGAGTGTCAGTCCTGTTGTACTTAGGTCGTCATTGTGCATTTTGTATTAAATTCGGATGCAATTTAAGTGTTTCATCGTCAATAAGAAGGTGCAAGGTATACAGTAAACCTGAAGTGAAGCATCGGAATCTAAATCTGGACTCACAGGAGAGGTTCAAATCATAGAAAGTGCGAGTGTCAGTCCTCTTGTACATTTGTCGGCATTGTGTTTTTTTGTATTAAATTCCGATGCAACTTCTGTGTTTCATCGTCAATAAGAAGGTCCAAGGTATACAGCAAACCTGAAGTGAAGCATCGGAATCTAAAACTAGACTCACAGGAGGGGTTCAAAGCATAGAAAGTTAGAGTGTCACTCCTCTTGTACTTAAGTCGGCATTGTGCGTTTTGTATTAAAGTCGGATGCAATCTCTGTGTTCCATCGTCAATAAGAAGGTCGAAGGTATACAGTAAACCCGAAGTGAGCATCGGAATCTAAAACTGGTCTCACAGGAGAGGCTCAAATCAAAGAAAGTTGGACTGTCAGTCCTCATGTACTTAGGTCGGCATTGTGCCTTTTGTATTAAATTCGGATGCAATTTCTGTGTTTCATCGTCAATAAGAAGGTGCAAGGGATACAGTAAACCTGAAGTGAAGCATCGCAATCTAAAACTGGACTCACAGGAGAGGTTCAATTATAGAAAGTTAGAGTGTCAGTCCTCTTGCACTTAAGTCGGCATTGTGCCTTTTGTATTAAATTCGGATGCAATTTCTGTGTTTCATCGTCAATAAGAAGGTACAAGGGATTCAGTAAACCTGAAGTGAAGCGTCGGAATCTAAAAGTGGATTCACAGGAGAGGTTCAAATCATAGAAAGTGAGAGTGTCAGACCTCTTGTACTTAAGTTGGCATTGTGCCTTTTGTATTAAATTCGGATGCAATATCTGTGTTTCATCATCAATAAGAAGGTCCAAGGGATACAGTTAACCTGAGGTGAAGCATCGGAATCTAAAACTGGACTCACAGGAGAGGTTCAAATCATAGAAAGTTAGAGTGTCAGTCCTCATGCACTTAAGTCAGCATTGTGCCTTTTGTATTAAATTCGGATGCAATTTCTGTGTTTCATCGTCAATAAGAAGGTCCAAAGAATACAGTAAACCCAAAGTGAAGCATCAGAATCTAAAACAGGTCTCACAGGAGAGGATCAAATCATAGAAAGTTGGAGTGTCAGTCCTCTAGTACTTAGGTCAGCATTGTGCCTTTTGTATTATATTCGGATGCAATTTAGGTGTTTCATCGTCAATAAGAAGGTGCTAGGTATACAGTAAACCTGAAGTGAAGCATCGGAATCTAAAACTGGACTCACGGGAATGGTTCAAATCATAGAAAGTAAGACTGTCAGTCCTCTTTTACTTAAGTCAGCATTGTGCCTTTTGTATTAATTTCGGATGCAATTTCTGTGTTTCATCGTCAATAAGAAGGTATAAGGTATACTGTATACCTGAAGTGAAGCATCGGAATCTAAAACTGGACTCACACGAGAGGCTCAAATCATAGAAAGTTATAGTGTCAGTCCTCTAGTACTTAAGTCGGCATTGTGCAATTTGTATTAAATTGGGATGCAATTTCTGTGTTTCATCGTCAATAAGAACGTGCAAGGGATACAGCAAACCTGAAGTGAAGCATCAGAATCAAAACTGGACTCACAGGAGAGGTTCAAATCATAGAAAGTGAGAGTGTCAGACCTCTTGTACTTAAGTCGGCATTGTGCTTTTTGTATTAAATTCGGATGCAATTTCTGTGTTTCATTGTCAATAAGAAGGTCCAAGGTATACAGTATACCTGAAACGAAGCATCGGAATCAAAAACTGGACTCACAGGAGAGGTTCAAATCATAGAAAGTTAGAGTGTCAGTCCTCTTGTACTTTTGTCGGCATTGTGTTTTTTTGTATTAAATTCCGATGCAATTTCTGTGTTTCATTGTCAATAAGAAGGTCCAAGGTATACAGTATACCTGAAGTGAAGCATCAGAATCTAAAACTGGACTCACAGGAGAGGTTCAAATCATAGAAAGTTAGAGTGTCAGTCCTCTTGTACTTAGGTCGGCATTGTGCCTTTTGTATTAAATTCGGATGCAATTTCTGTGTTTCATCGTCAATAAGAAGGTGCAAGGGATACAGTAAACCTGAAGTGAAGCATCGGAATCGAAAACTGGTCTCACAGGAGGGGTTCAAAGCATAGAAATTTAGAGTGTCAGTCCTCTAGTACTTAGGTCGGCATTGTGCCTTTTGTATTATATTTGGATGCAATTTAGGTGTTTCATCGACAATAAGAAGGTGCGAGGTATACAGCAAACCTGAAGTGAAGCATCGGAATCTAAAACTGGACTCACAGGAGAGGTTCAATTATAGAAAGTTAGAGTGTCAGTCCTCTTGTACTTAAGTCAGCATTTTGCCTTTTGAATTTAATTCCGATGCAATTTCTGTTTTTCATCGTCAATAAGATGCTGCAAGGTATACAGTAAACCCAAAGTGAAGCATCGGAATCTAAAACTGGTCCCACAGGAGAGGTTCAAATCATAGAAAGTTAGAGTGTCAGTCCTGTTGTACTTAGGTCGTCATTGTGCATTTTGTATTAAATTCGGATGCAATTTAGGTGTTTCATCGTCAATAAGAAGGTGCAAGGTATACAGTAAACCTGAAGTGAAGCATCGGAATCTGAAACTGGACTCACAGGAGAGGTTCAAATCATAGAAAGTAAGACAGTCAGTCCTCTTTTACTTAAGTCGGCATTGTGCCTTTTGTATTAATTTCGGATGCAATTTCTGTGTTTCATCGTCAATAAGGAGGTCTAAGGTATACTGTATACCTGAAGTGAAGCATCGGAATCTAAAACTGGACTCACACGAGAGGTTCAAATCATAGAAAGTTAGAGTGTCAGTCCTCTAGTACTTAAGTCGGCATTGTGCCTTTCGTATTTAATTCGGATGCAAACTCTGTGTTTCATCGTCAATAGGATGGTCCAAGGGATAGAGTAAACCTGAAGAGAAGCATCGGAATCTAAAACTGGACTCACAGGAGAGGTTCAAATCATAGAAAGTGAGAGTGTCAGTCCTCGTGTACTTAAGTCGACATTGTGCCGTTTGTATTAAATTCCGATGCAAACTCTGTGTTTCATCGTCAATAAGAATGTCCTAGGGATACAGTAAACCTGAAATGGAGCATCGGAATATAAAACTGGACTCACAGGAGAGGTTCAAATCATAGAAAGTGAGAGTGTCAGTCCTCTTGTACATTTGTCGGCATTGTGTTTTTTTTGTATTAAATTCCGATGCAATTTCTGTGTTTCATCGTCAATAAGAAGGTCCAAGGTATACAGCAAACCTGAAGTGAAGAATCGGAATCCACAACTGTACTCACAGGAGGGGTACAAAGCATAGAAAGTTAGAGTGTCAGTCCTCTTGTACTTAAGTCGGCATTGTGCCATTTGTATTAAAGTCGGATGCAATCGCTGTGTTCCATCGTCAATAGGAAGGTCGAAGGTATACAGTAAACCCGAAGTGAAGCATCGGAATCTAAAACTGGTCTCACAGGAGAGGTTCAAGTCAAAGGAAGTTAGAGTGTCAGTCCTTTTGTACTTAGGTCGTCATTGTGCCTTTTGTATTACATTCGGATGCAATTTAGGTGTTTCATCGTCAATAAGAGGGTGCAAGATATACAGTAAACCTGACGGAAGCATCGGAATCTAAAAATGGACTCACAGGAGAGGTTCAAATCATAGAAAGTAAGACTGTCAGTCCGCTTGTACTTAAGTCTGCATTGTGCTTTTTGTATTAAATTCGGATGCAATTTCTGTGTTTCATTGTCAATAAGAAGGTCCAAGGTATACAGTATACCTGAAGTGAAGCATCAGAATCTAAAACTGGACTCACAGGAGAGGTTCAAATCATAGAAAGTTAGAGTGTCAGTCCTCTTGTACTTAGGTCAGCATTGTGCCTTTTGTATTAAATTCGGATGCAATTTCTGTGTTTCATCGTCAATAAGAAGGTGCAAGGGATACAGTAAACCTGAAGTGAAGCATCGGAATCTAAAACTGGTCTCACAGGAGGGGTTCAAATCATAGAAATTTAGAGTGTCAGTCCTCTAGTACTTAGGTCGGCATTGTGCCTTTTTTATTATATTCGGAAGCTATTTAGGTGTTACTTCGTCACTAAGAAGGTGCAAGGTATACTGTAAACCTGAAGTGAAGCATCGGAATTTAAAACTGGACTCACAGGAGAGGTTCAATTATAGAAAGTTAGAGTGTCAGTCCTCTTCTACTTAAGTCAGCATTTTGCCTTTTGAATTTAATTCCGATGCAATTTCTGTGTTTCATCGTCAATACGAAGGTCCAAGGTATACAGCAAACCTGAAGTGAAGCATCGGAATCTACAACTGTACTCACAGGAGGGGTACAAAGCATAGAAAGTTAGAGTGTCAGTCCTCTTGTACTTAAGTCGGCATTGTGCCTTTTGTATTAAATTCCGATGCAAACTCTGTGTTTCATCGTCAATAAGAAGGTCAAAGGGATACAGTAAACCTGAAATGAAGCATCGGAATCTAAAACTGGACTCACAGGAGAGGTTGAAATCATAGAAAGTGAGAGTGTCAGTCCTCTTGTACATTTGTCGGCATTGTGTTTTTTTTTTTTGTATTAAATTCCGATGCAATTTCTGTGTTTCATCGTCAATAAGAAGGTGCAAGGGATACAGTAAACTTGAAGTGAAGCATCGCAATCTAAAACTGGACTCACAGGAGAAGTTTAAATAATAGAAAGTGAGAGTGTCAGACCTCTTGTACTTAAGTTAGCATTGTGCCTTTTGTATTAAATTCGGATGCAATTTCTATGTTTCATCGTCTATAAGAAGGTCCAAGGGATACAGTAAACCTGAAGTGAAGCATCGGATTCTAAAACTGGACTCACAGGAGAGGTTCAATTATAGAAAGTTAGAGTGTCAGTCCTCTTGTACATAAGTCGGCATTGTGCCTTTTGAATTTACTTCCGATGCTATTTCTGTGCTCCCTCGTCAATAAGAAGGTCCAAGGTATACAGTAAACCCAAAGTGAAGCATCGGAATCTAAAACTGGTCTCACAGGAGAGGTTCTAATCATAGAAAGTTAGAGTATCAGTCCTCTTGTACTTAGGTCGTCATTGTTACTTTTGTATTAAATTCCGATGCAATTTAGGTGTTTCATCGTCAATAAGAAGGTGCAAGGTATACAGTAAACCTGAAGTGAAGCATCGGAATCTAAAACTGGACTCACAGAATAGGTTCAAATCATAGAAAGTGAGAGTGTCAGTCCTCTTGTACGTTTGTCGGCATTGTGCCTTTTGTATTGAATTCCGATGCAATTTCTGTGTTTCATCGTCAATAAGAAGGTGCAAGGTACACAGTAAACCTGAAGTGAAGCATTGGAATCTAAAACTGGACTCACATTAGAGGTTCAAATCATAGAAATTTAGAGTGTCAGTCCTCTTGTACTTAAGTCAGCATTGTAGTTTTGGATTTAATTCCGATGCAATTTCTGTGTTTCATCGTCAATATGAACGTGCAAGGTATACAGTAACCCTGAAGTGAAGCATCGGAATCTAAAACTGGACTCACAGGAGAGGTTCAAATCACAGAAAGTAAGAGTGTCAGTCCTCTTGTTCTTAAGTCGGCATTGTGCCTTTTCTATTAAATTGGGATACAATTTCTGTGTTTCATCATCAATAAGAAGGTCCATGGGATACTGTAAACCTGAAGTGAAGCATCGGAATCTAAAACTGGACTCACGGGAGAGGGTCAAATCTGAGAGAGTTAGAGTATCACTCCTCTTGTACTTAAGTCGTTATTGTGCCCTTTGTATTAAATTCCAATGCAATTTCTGTGTTTCATCGTCAATAATAAGGTCCAAGGGATACAGTAAACCTGAAGTGAAGCATCGGAATCTAAGACTGGACTCACAGGAGAAGTTCAAATCATAGAAATTAAGAGTGTCAGTCCTCTTGTACTTAAGTCGGCATTGTGCATTTTGTATTAAATTCGGATGCAATATCTGTGTTTCATCGTCAATAAGAAGGTGCAAGGTATACAGCAAACCTGAAGTGAAGCATCGGAATCTAAAACTTGACTCAAACGAGAGGTTCAAATCATAGGAAGTTAGAGTGTCAGTCCTCTTGTACTTCAGTCGGCATTGTGATTCTTGAATTTAATACCGATGCAATTTCTGTGTTCCATCGTCAATTAGAAGGTCAAAGGTATACAGTAAATCTGAAGTGAAGCATCGGAATCTAAAACTGGACTCACAGGAGAGGTTCAAATCATAGAAAGTTAGAGTGTCAGTCATCTAGTAGTTAAGTCGGCATTGTGCCTTTTGTATTAAATTGGGATGCAATTTCTGTGTTTCATCGGCAATAAGAAGGTCCAAGGGATACAGTAACCCTGAAGTGAAGCATCGGAATCTAAAACTGGACTCACAGGACAGGTTCAAATCATAGAGAGTTAGAGTATCACTCCTCTTGTACTTAAGTCGGTATTGTGCCCTTTGTATTAAATTCGGATGCAATTTCTGTGTTTCATCGTCAATACGAAGGTCCAAGGGATACAGTAAATCTAAAGTGAAGCATCGGAATCTAAAACTGGACTCACAGGAGAAGTTCAAATCATAGAAAGTTAGAGTGTCAGTCCTCTTGTACTTAAGTCGGCATTGTGCATTTTGTATTAAATTCGGATGCAATGTCTGTGTTTCATCGTCAATAAGAAGGTGCAAGGTATACAGTAAACCTGAAGTGAAGCATCGAAATCTAAAAATGGACTCAAATGAGAGGTTCAAATCATAGGAAGTTAGAGTGTCAGTCCTCTTGTACTTCAGTCGGCATTGTGCCTTTTGAATTTAATACCGATGCAATTTCTGTGTTCCATCGTCAGTAAGAAGGTCCAAGGTATACAGTGAACCTGAAGTGAAGCATCGGAATCTAAAACTGGACTCACAGGAGAGGATCAAATGATAGAATGTTAGAGTGTCTGTCCTCTTGTTCTTAAGTCGGCATTGTACCTTTTGTATTAAATTCGGAGGCAATATCTATGTTTCATCGTCAATAAGGAGGTCCAAGGGATAGCGTAAACCTGAAGTGAAGCATCGGAATCTAAATCTGACCTCACAGGAGAGGTTCAAATCATTGAAAGTTAGAGTGTCAGTCCTCTTGTACTTAGGTCGGCATTCTGCCTTTTGTATTAAATTCGGTTGCAATTTAGGTGTTTCATCGTCAATAAGAAGGAGCAAGGTATACAGTAAACCTGAAGTGAAGCATCAGAATCTAAAACTGGAATCACGGGAGAGGTTCAAATCAGAGAAAGTGAGACTGTCAGTCCTCTTGTACTTATTTCGGCATTGTGCCTTTTGTATTAAATTCGGATGCAATTTCTGTGTTTCATCGTCAATAAGAAGGTCCAAGGTGTACAGTATACCTGAAGTGAAGCATCGGAATCTAAAACTGGACTCACAGGAGAGGTTCAAATCATAGTAAGTTAGAGTGTCAGTCCTCTAGTACTTAAGTCGGCATTGTGCCTTTTGTAATAGGGATGCAATTTATGTGTTTCATCGTCAATTAGAAGGTCCAAGGGATACAGTAAACCTGAAGTGAAGCATCGGAATCTAATTCTGGACTCACAGGAGAGGTTTAAATCTTAGAAAATTAGAGTGTCTGTCCTCTTGTACTTAAGTCGGTATTGTACTTTTGGATTTAATTCCGATGCAATTTCTGTGTTTCATCGTCAATAAGAACGTGCAAGGTATACAGTAACCCTGAAGTGAAGCATCGGAATCTAAAACTGGACTCACAGGAGAGGTTCAAATCACAGAAAGTGAGAGTGTCAGTCCTCTTGTACTTAAGTCGGCTTTGTGCCTTTTGTATTAAATTTGGATGCAATTTCTGTGTTTCATCGTCAATAAGAAGGTGCAAGGTATACAGTTAACCAGAAGTGAAGCATCGGAATCTAAAACTGGACTCAAAGGGGAGGTTCAAATCATAGAAAATAAGAGTGTCAGTCCTCTTGTACTTCAGTCGGCATTGTGACTTTTGAATTTAATTCCGATGCATTTTCTGTGTTCAATCGTCAATAAGAAGCTCCAAGGGATACAGAAAACCTGAAGTGAAGCATCGGAATCTAAAGCTGGACTCACAGGAGAGGTTCAAATCATAGAAAATTAGAGTGTCTGTCCTCTTGTACTTAAGTCGGCATTGTAGTTTTTAATTTAATTCCGATGCAATTTCGGTGTTTCATCGTCAATATGAACGTGCAAGGTATACAGTAACCCTGAAGTGAAGCATCGGAATGTAAAACTGGACTCACAGGAGAGGTTCAAATCACAGAAAGTGAGAGTGTCAGTCCTCTTGTACTAAAAGTCGGCATTGTGCCTTCTGTATTAAATTGGGATGCAATTTCTGTGTTTCATCGTCAATAAGAAGGTCCATGGGATACAGTAAACCTGAAGTGAAGCATCGGAATCTAAAACTGGACTCACAGAAGAGGTTCAAATCAGAGAGAATTAGAGTATCACTCCTCTTGTACTTAAGTCGGTATTGTGCCCTTTGTATTAAATTCGGATGCGATTTCTGTGTTTCATCGTCAATAAGAAGGTCCAAGGGATACAGTAAATCTGAAGTGAAGCATCGGAATCTAAAACTGGACTCACAGGAGAAGTTCAAATCATAGAAAGTTAGAGTGTCAGTCCTCTTGTACTTAAGTCGGCATTGTGCATTTTGTATTAAATTCGGATGCAATGTCTGTGTCTCATCGTCAATAAGAAGGTGCAAGGTATACAGTAAACCTGAAGTGAAGCATCGGAATCTAAAACTGGTCTCAAATGAGAGGTTCAAATCATAGGAAGTTAGAGTGTCAGTCCTCTTGTACTTCAGTCGGCATTGTGCCTTTTGAATTTAATACCGATGCAATTTCTGTGTTCCATCGTCAATAAGAAGGTCCAAGGTATACAGTGAACCTGAAGTGAAGCATCGGAATCTAAAACTGGACTCACAGGAGAGGATCAAATGATAGAATGTTAGAGTGTCTGTCCTCTTGTTCTTAAGTCGGCATTGTACCTTTTGTATTAAATTCGGAGGCAATATCTATGTTTCATCGTCAATAAGAAGGTTCAAGGGATACCGTAACCCTGAAGTGAAGCATCGGAATCTAAATCTGACCTCACAGGAGAGGTTCAAATCATTGAAAGTTAGTGTGTCAGTCCTCTTGTACTTAGGTCGGCATTCTGCCTTTTGTATTACATTCGGATGCAATTTAGGTGTTTCATCGTCAATAAGAAGGAGCAAGGTATACAATAAACCTGAAGTGAAGCATCGGAATCTAAAACTGGAATCACGGGAGAGGTTCAAATCAGAGAAAGTGAGACTGTCAGTCCTCTTGTACTTATTTCGGCATTGTGCCTTTTGTATTAAATTCGGAAGCAATTTCTGTGTTTCATCGTCAATAAGAAGGTCCAAGGTGTACAGTATACCTGAAGTGAAGCATCGTAATCTAAAACTGGACTCACAGGAGAGTTTCAAATCACAGAAAGTGAAAGTGTCAGTCCTCTTGTACTTAGGTCAGCATTGTGCCTTTTGTATCAAATTTGGACGCAATATCTGTGTTCCATCGTTAATAAGAAGGTCCAAGGGACACGGTAAACCCGAAGTGAAGCACGGAATCTAAATCTCGACTCACACGAGAGGTTCAAGTCATAGAAAGTTAGAGTGTCAGTCCTCTTGTACTTAGGTTGGCATTCTGCCTTTTCTATTAAATTCGGATGCAATGTAGGTATTTCATCGTCAATAAGAAAGTGCAAGGTATACTGTAAACCGGAAGTGAAGCATCGGAATCTAAAACTGGACTCACAGGAGAGGTTCAAATCATAGAAAGTGAGACTGTCAGTCCTCTTGTACTTAAGTCGGCATTGTGCCTTTTGTATTAAATTCGGATATAATTTATGTGTTTCATTGTCAATAAGAAGGTCCAAGGTATACAGTATACCTGAAGTGATCTATCAGAGTCTAAAACTGGACTCACAGGAGAGTTTCAAATCATAGATAGTGAGAGTGTCCGTCCTCTTGTACTTAAGTCGGCATTGTGCCTTTTGTATTAAATTCGGAAGCAATTTCTGTGTTTCATCGTCAATAAGAAGGTCCAAGGGACACAGTAAACCTGAAGTGAAGCATCGGCCTCTAAAACAGGACTCACAAGACAGGTTCAAAACATAGAAAGGGAGAGTGTCAGTCCTCTTTTACTTGAGTCGGCATTGTGCCCTTTGTATTAAATTCCAATGCAATATCTGTGTTTCATCGTTAATAAGAAGGTGCAAGGTATACAGTAAACCTGAAGTGAAGCATCGGAATCTAAAACTAGACTCACAGGAGAGGTTCAAATCATAGAAAGTTAGAGTGTCAGTCCTCTTGTACTTATGTCGGCATTGTGCCTTTTGTATTAAATTCGGAAGCAATTTCTGTGTTTCATCGTCAATAAGAAGGTCCAAGGGATATAGTAGACCTAAAGTGAAGCATCGGAATCTAAAACTGGACTCATAGGAGAGGTTCAAATCATAGAAAGTTAGAGTGTCAGTCCTCTTGTACTTAAGTCTGCATTGTGACTTTTGTATTAAATTCGGATCATACTCTGTGTTTCATCGTCAATAAGATGGTCCAAGGAATACAGTAAACCAGAAGTGAAGCATCGGAATCTAAAATTGGACTCACTGGAGAGGTTCAAATCATAGAAAGTTAAAGTGTCAGTCCTCTAGTACTTAAGTGAACATTGTGCCTTTTTGTATTCAATTCGGATGCAAACTCTGTGTTTCATCGTCAATAAGAAGGTACTAAAAATAGAGCAAACCTGAAGAGAAGCATCGGAATCTAAAACTCGATTCACAGGAGAGGTTCTAATCATAGAGAGTGAGAGTGTCAGTCCTCTTGTACTTAAGTCGGCATTGTGCCTTTTGTATTAAATTCCGATGCAAACTATGTGTTTCATCGTCAATAAGAAGGTCCAAGGGATACAGTAAACCTGAAATCAAGCATCGGAATCTAAAACTGGACTCAGAGGAGAGGTTCAAATCATAGAAAGTGAGAGTGTCAGTCCTCTTGAACTTAAGTCGCCATTGTGCCTTTTGTAATTATTTCGGATGCAATTTCTGTGTTTCATCGTCAATAAGAAGGTCCAAGAGATACTGTAAACCTGAAGTGAACAATCGGAATCTAAAACTGGACTCACAGGAGAGTTTCAAATCATAGATAGTGAGAGTGTCCGTCCTCTTGTACTTAAGTCGGCATTGCGCCTTTTGTATTAAATTCGGATGCAATTTCTGTGTTTCATCGTCAATAAGAAGGTCCAAGGGATACAGTAAATCTGAAGTGAAGCATCGGAATCTAAAACTGGACTCACAGGAGAAGTTCAAATCATAGAAAGTTAGAGTGTCAGTCCTCTTGTACTTAAGTCGGCATTGTGCATTTTGTATTAAATTCGGATGCAATGTCTGTGTTTCATCGTCAATAAGAAGGTGCAAGGTATACAGTAAACCTGAAGTGAAGCATCGGAATCGAAAACTAGTCTCAAATGAGAGGTTCAAATCATAGGAAGTTAGAGTGTCAGTCCTCTTGTACTTCAGTCGGCATTGTGCCTTTTGAATTTAATACCGATGCAATTTCTGTGTTCCATCGTCAATAAGAAGGTCCAAGGTATACAGTGAACCTGAAGTGAAGCATCGGAATCTAAAACTGGACTCACAGGAGAGGATCAAATGATAGAATGTTAGAGTGTCTGTCCTCTTGTTCTTAAGTCGGCATTGTACCTTTTGTATTAAATTCGGAGGCAATATCTATGTTTCATCGTCAATAAGAAGGTTCAAGGGATACCGTAACCCTGAAGTGAAGCATCGGAATCTAAATCTGACCTCACAGGAGAGGTTCAAATCATTGAAAGTTAGAGTGTCAGTCCTCTTGTACTTAGGTCGGCATTCTGCCTTTTGTATTACATTCGGATGCAATTTAGGTGTTTCATCGTCAATAAGAAGGAGCAAGGTATACAGTAAACCTGAAGTGAAGCATCGGAATCTAAAACTGGAATCACGGGAGAGGTTCAAATCAGAGAAAGTGAGACTGTCAGTCCTCTTGTACTTATTTCGGCATTGTGCCTTTTGTATTAAATTCGGAAGCAATTTCTGTGTTTCATCGTCAATAAGAAGGTCCAAGGTGTACAGTATACCTGAAGTGAAGCATCGGAATCTAAAACTGGACTCACAGGAGAGGTTCAAATCACAGAAAGTGAAAGTGTCAGTCCTCTTGTACTTAGGTCAGCATTGTGCCTTTTGTATCAAATTTGGACGCAATATCTGTGTTCCATCGTTAATAAGAAGGTCCAAGGGACACGGTAAAACCCGAAGTGAAGCACGGAATCTAAATCTCGACTCACACGAGAGGTTCAAGTCATAGAAAGTTAGAGTGTCAGTCCTCTTGTACTTAGGTTGGCATTCTGCCTTTTCTATTAAATTCGGATGCAATGTAGGTATTTCATCGTCAATAAGAAAGTGCAAGGTATACTGTAAACCGGAAGTGAAGCATCGGAATCTAAAACTGGACTCACAGGAGAGGTTCAAATCATAGAAAGTGAGACTGTCAGTCCTCTTGTACTTAAGTCGGCACTGTGCCTTTTGTATTAAATAGGGATGCATCTTCTGTGTTTCATCGTCAATACGAAGGTCCAAGGGATACAGCAAACCTGAAGTGAAGCATCGGAATCTAATTCTGGACTCACAGGAGAGGTTCAAATCTTAGAAAATTAGAGTGTCTGTCCTCTTGTACTTAAGTCGGCATTGTAGTTTTTAATTTAATTCCGATGCAATTTCGGTGTTTCATCGTCAATATGAACGTGCAAGGTATACAGTAACCCTGAAGTGAAGCATCGGAATGTAAAACTGGACTCACAGGAGAGGTTCAAATCACAGAAAGTGAGAGTGTCAGTCCTCTTGTACTAAAAGTCGGCATTGTGCCTTCTGTATTAAATTGGGATGCAATTTCTGTGTTTCATCGTCAATAAGAAGGTCCATGGGATACAGTAAACCTGAAGTGAAGCATCGGAATCTAAAACTGGACTCACAGAAGAGGTTCAAATCAGAGAGAATTAGAGTATCACTCCTCTTGTACTTAAGTCGGTATTGTGCCCTTTGTATTAAATTCGGATGCGATTTCTGTGTTTCATCGTCAATAAGAAGGTCCAAGGGATACAGTAAATCTGAAGTGAAGCATCGGAATCTAAAACTGGACTCACAGGAGAAGTTCAAATCATAGAAAGTTAGAGTGTCAGTCCTCTTGTACTTAAGTCGGCATTGTGCATTTTGTATTAAATTCGGATGCAATGTCTGTGTTTCATCGTCAATAAGAAGGTGCAAGGTATACAGTAAACCTGAAGTGAAGCATCGGAATCTAAAACTGGTCTCAAATGAGAGGTTCAAATCATAGGAAGTTAGAGTGTCAGTCCTCTTGTACTTCAGTCGGCATTGTGCCTTTTGAATTTAATACCGATGCAATTTCTGTGTTCCATCGTCAATAAGAAGGTCCAAGGTATACAGTGAACCTGAAGTGAAGCATCGGAATCTAAAACTGGACTCACAGGAGAGGATCAAATGATAGAATGTTAGAGTGTCTGTCCTCTTGTTCTTAAGTCGGCATTGTACCTTTTGTATTAAATTCGGAGGCAATATCTATGTTTCATCGTCAATAAGAAGGTTCAAGGGATACCGTAACCCTGAAGTGAAGCATCGGAATCTAAATCTGACCTCACAGGAGAGGTTCAAATCATTGAAAGTTAGTGTGTCAGTCCTCTTGTACTTAGGTCGGCATTCTGCCTTTTGTATTACATTCGGATGCAATTTAGGTGTTTCATCGTCAATAAGAAGGAGCAAGGTATACAATAAACCTGAAGTGAAGCATCGGAATCTAAAACTGGAATCACGGGAGAGGTTCAAATCAGAGAAAGTGAGACTGTCAGTCCTCTTGTACTTATTTCGGCATTGTGCCTTTTGTACTAAATTCGGAAGCAATTTCTGTGTTTCATCGTCAATAAGAAGGTCCAAGGTGTACAGTATACCTGAAGTGAAGCATCGGAATCTAAAACTGGACTCACAGGAGAGGTTCAAATCACAGAAAGTGAAAGTGTCAGTCCTCTTGTACTTAGGTCAGCATTGTGCTTTTTGTATCAAATTTGGACGCAATATCTGTGTTCCATCGTTAATAAGAAGGTCCAAGGGACACGGTAAACCCGAAGTGAAGCACGGAATCTAAATCTCGACTCACACGAGAGGTTCAAGTCATAGAAAGTTAGAGTGTCAGTCCTCTTGTACTTAGGTTGGCATTCTGCCTTTTCTATTAAATTCGGATGCAATGTAGGTATTTCATCGTCAATAAGAAAGTGCAAGGTATACTGTAAACCGGAAGTGAAGCATCGGAATCTAAAACTGGACTCACAGGAGAGGTTCAAATCATAGAAAGTGAGACTGTCAGTCCTCTTGTACTTAAGTCGGCATTGTGCCTTTTGTATTAAATTCGGATATAATTTATGTGTTTCATTGTCAATAAGAAGGTCCAAGGTATACAGTATACCTGAAGTGATCTATCAGAGTCTAAAACTGGACTCACAGGAGAGTTTCAAATCATAGATAGTGAGAGTGTCCGTCCTCTTGTACTTAAGTCGGCATTGTGCCTTTTGTATTAAATTCGGAAGCAATTTCTGTGTTTCATCGTCAATAAGAAGGTCCAAGGGATACAGTAAACCTGAAGTGAAGCATCGGCCTCTAAAACAGGACTCACAAGACAGGTTCAAAACATAGAAAGGGAGAGTGTCAGTCCTCTTTTACTTGAGTCGGCATTGTGCCCTTTGTATTAAATTCCAATGCAATATCTGTGTTTCATCGTTAATAAGAAGGTGCAAGGTATACAGTAAACCTGAAGTGAAGCATCGGAATCTAAAACTAGACTCACAGGAGAGGTTCAAATCATAGAAAGTTAGAGTGTCAGTCCTCTTGTACTTATGTCGGCATTGTGCCTTTTGTATTAAATTCGGAAGCAATTTCTGTGTTTCATCGTCAATAAGAAGGTCCAAGGGATATAGTAGACCTAAAGTGAAGCATCGGAATCTAAAACTGGACTCATAGGAGAGGTTCAAATCATAGAAAGTTAGAGTGTCAGTCCTCTTGTACTTAAGTCTGCATTGTGACTTTTGTATTAAATTCGGATCATACTCTGTGTTTCATCGTCAATAAGATGGTCCAAGGAATACAGTAAACCTGAAGTGAAGCATCGGAATCTAAAATTGGACTCACTGGAGAGGTTCAAATCATAGAAAGTTAAAGTGTCAGTCCTCTAGTACTTAAGTGGGCATTGTGCCTTTTTGTATTCAATTCGGATGCAAACTCTGTGTTTCATCGTCAATAAGAAGGTACTAAAAATAGAGCAAACCTGAAGAGAAGCATCGGAATCTAAAACTCGACTCACAGGAGAGGTTCTAATCATAGAGAGTGAGAGTGTCAGTCCTCTTGTACTTAAGTCGGCATTGTGCCTTTTGTATTAAATTCCGATGCAAACTATGTGTTTCATCGTCAATAAGAAGGTCCAAGGGATACAGTAAACCTGAAATCAAGCATCGGAATCTAAAACTGGACTCAGAGGAGAGGTTCAAATCATAGAAAGTGAGAGTGTCAGTCCTCTTGAACTTAAGTCGCCATTGTGCCTTTTGTATTTATTTCGGATGCAATTTCTGTGTTTCATCGTCAATAAGAAGGTCCAAGAGATACTGTAAACCTGAAGTGAACAATCGGAATCTAAAACTGGACTCACAGGAGAGTTTCAAATCATAGATAGTGAGAGTGTCCGTCCTCTTGTACTTAAGTCGGCATTGCGCCTTTTGTATTAAATTCGGATGCAATTTCTGTGTTTCATCGTCAATAAGAAGGTCCAAGAGATACAGTAAACCTGAAGTGAACAATCAGAATCTAAAACTGGACTCACAGGAGAGTTTCAAATCATAGATAGTGAGAGTGTCCGTCCTCTTGTACTTAAGTCGGCATTGTGCCGTTTGTATTAAATTCGGATGCAATTTCTGTGTTTCATCGTCAATAAGAAAGTGCAAGGTATACAGTAAACCTGAAGTGAAGCTTTGGAATCTAAAACTGGACTCTTAGGAGAGGTTCATATCATAGAAAGGGAGAGTGTAATCCTCTTTTACTTTAGTCGACATTGTGCCTTTTATATTAAATTCCGATGAAATTTCTGTGTTTCATCGTCAATAAGAAGATCGAAGATATTCAGTTAACCTGAACTGAAGCATCGGAATCTAAAACTGGACTCACTGGAGAGGTTCAAAACATAGAAAGATAGAGTGTCAGTACTCTTTCACTTAAGTTGGCATTGTGCCTTTGGTATTAAATTTGGTTGCAATATCTGTGCTTCTTCGGCAATAAGAAGATCCAAGGGATACAGTAAACCTGAAGTGAAGCATCAAACTCTAAAACTGGACTCACAGGACAGGTTCAAAACATAGAAAGAGAGAGTGTCAGTCCTTTTTACTTGAGTCGGCATTGTGCCCTTTGTATTAAATTCCGATGCAATATCTGTGTTTCATCGTCAATAAGAAGGTCCAAGGGATATAGTAAACCTGAAGTGAAGCATCGGAATCTAAAACTGGACTCACAGGAGAGTTTCAAATCATAGATAGTGAGAGTGTCCGTCCTTTTGTACTTAAGTCGGCATTGTGCCTTTTGTATTAAATTCGGATGCAATTTCTGTGTTTCATCGGCAATAAGAAGGTACAAAGAATACAGTAAACCTGAAGTGAAGCATCGGAATCCAAAACTGGAATTACAGGAGAGATTCCAATCATAGAAAGTGAGAGTGTCAGTCCTCTTGTACTTTAGTCGGCATTGTGCCTTTTGTATTAAATTCGGATGCAATATCTGTGTTTCATCGTCAATAAGAAGGTCCAATGTATACAGTAAACCTGAAGTGAAGCATCGGCATCCAAAACTGGACTCACAGGAGAGGTTGAAATCATAGAAATTTAGAGTGTCAGTCCTCTTGTACTTAAGTCGGCATTGTGCCTTTTGTATTAAATTAGAATGCAAACTTTGTGTTTCATCGTCAATAAGATGGTCCAAGTTATAGAGTAAACCTGAAGTGAAGCGTTGGAATCTAAAACTGGACTCACAGGAGAGGTTCAAATCATAGAAAGTTAGAGTGTCAGCCCTCTTGTATTTAAGACGGCATTGTGCCTTTTGTATTAATTTCAGATGCAATTTCTGTGTTTCATCGTCAATAAGAAGGTCCAAGGGATACAGAAAACCTGAAGTGAAGCATCGGAATCTAAATCTGGACTCACAGGAAAGGTTCGAATCATAGAAAGTTAGAGTGTTAGTCCTCTTGTACTTAGGTCGGCATTGAGCCTTTTGTGTTAAATTCGGAAGCAATTTAGGTGTTTCATCGTCAATAGGAAGGTGCAAGGTATACAGTAAACATGAAGTCAAGCATTGGAATCTAAAATTTGACTCTTAGGAGAGGTTCATATCATAGAAAGAGAGAGTGTCAGTCCTCTTTTACTTTAGTCGGCATTGTGCCTTTTGTATTAAATTCCGATGCAATTTCTGTGTTTCATCGTCAATAAGAAGGTCCAAGAGATGCAGTTAACCTGAAGTGAAGCATCGGAATCTAAAACTGGACTTACAGAAGAGGTTCAAATCATAGAAAGTGAGTGTGTCAGTCCTCTTGTACTTAAGTCGGCATTGTGACTTTTGTATTACATTCGGATCAAACTCTGTGTTTCATCGTCAATTAAAAGGTCCAAGGGATATAGTGAACCTGAAGTGAAGCATCGGAATCTAAAAGTGGACTCACAGGAGAGGTACAAATCATAGAAAGTGAGGGTGTCAGTCCTCTTGTCTTTTTGTCGCCATTGTGCCTTTTGTATTAAATTCCGATGCAATTTCTGTGTTTCATCGTCAATAAGAAGGTCCGCAGTATACAGTAAACCTGAAGTGAAGCATCGGAATCTAAAACTGGACTCACAGGAGAGGTTCAAATCATAGAAAGTTAGAGTGTCAGTCCTCTTGTACGTTAGACGGCATTGTGAATTTTGTATTAAATTTGGATGCAATTTCTGTGTTTCATCGTCAATAAGAAGGTCCAAGGGATACAGTAAACCTGAAGTGACGCATCGGAATCTAAAACTGTACTTACAGGAGAGGTTCAAATCATAGAAAGTGAGAGTGTCAGTCCTCTTGTACTTAAGTCGGCACTGAGCCTTTTGTATTAAATTCGGATGCAATTTCTTTGTTTCATCGTCAATAAGAAGGTCCAAGGTATAAAGTAAACCTAAAGTGAAGCATCGGAATCTAAAATTTGACTTACAGGAGAGGTTCAAATCATTGAAAGTGAGAGTGTCAGTCCTTTTTACTTGAGTCGGCATTGTACCCTTTGTATTAAATTCCCACGCAATATCTGTGTTTCATCGTCAATAAGAAGGTCCAAGGGATACAGTAAACCTGAAGTGAAGTATCGGAATCTAAAACTGGACTCACAGGAGAGGTTCAAATCATAGAAAGTTTGAGTGTCATTCCTCTTGTACTTAACTCTGCATTGTGCCCTTTGAATTTAATTCTAATGCAATTTCTGTATTTCATCGTCAATAAGAAGGTCGAAGGTACACAGTAAACCTGAAGAGAAGCATCGGAATCAAAAACTGGACTCTTAGGAGAGGTTCAAATCATAGGAAGTTAGAGTGTCAGTCCTCTTGTAATTAAGTCGGCATTGTGCCTTTTGTATTAAATTCGGATGCAATTTCTGCGTTTCGTCGTCAATAAAAAGGTCCAAGGGACACAGTAAACCTGAAGTGAAGTTTCGGCATCTAAAACTATGCAAACAGGAGAGGTTCAAATCATAGAAAGTTAGAGTGTCAGTACTCTTGTACTTAAGTCGGCATTGTGCCTTTTGTATTAAACTCAGATGCAATTTCTGTGTTTCATCGTCAATAAAAAGGTGCAAGGTATACAGTAGAACTGAAGTGAAGCATCGGAATCTAAAACTGGACTCACAGGAGAGGTTCAAATCATAGAAAATGAGACTGTCAGTCCTCATGTACTTAAGTCGGCAATGTGCCTTTTGTATTAAATTCGGATGCAATTTCTGTGTTTCATCGTCAATAAGAAGGTCCAAGGTATACAGCATACCTGAAGTAAAGCATCGGAATCTATAACTGGACTCACAGGAGAGGTTCAAATCATTGAAAGTTAGAGTGTCTGTCCTCTTGTACCTAAGTCGGCATTGTGCATTTTGTATTACATTCGGATGCAATTTCTGTGTTTCGTCGTCAATAAGAAGTTCCAAGGGATACAGTAAACCTCAAGTGAAGCATCGGAATCTAACACTGGACTGACAGGAGAGGTTCAAATCATAGAAAGTGAGAGTGTCAGTCCGCTTGTACTTAAGTCGGCATCGTGCCTATTGTATTAAATTCGGATGCAAACTCTGTGTTTCATCGTCAATAAGAAGGTCCGCGGTATACAGTAAGCCTGAAGTGAAGCATCGGAATCTAAAACTGGACTCACAGGAGAGGTTCAAATCATAGAAAGTTAGAGTGTCAGTCCTCTTGTACGTTAGTCGGCATTGTGAACTTTGTATTAAATTCGGATGCAATTTCTGTGTTTCATCGTCAATAAGAAGGTCCAAGGGATACAGTAAACCTGAAGTGCAGTATCGGAATCTAAAACTGGACTCACAGGAGAGGTTCAAATCATAGAAAGTTTGTGTGTCATTCCTCTTGTACTTAACTCTGCATTGTGCCTTTTGAATTTAATTCTAATGCAATTTCTGTATTTCACCGTCAATAAGAAGGTCGAAGGTACACAGTAAACCTAAAGAGAAGCATCGGAATCAAAAACTGGACTCACAGGAGAGGTTCAAATCATAGGAAATTAGAGTGTCAGTCCTCTTGTACGTTAGTCGGCATTGTGAACTTTGTATTAAATTCGGATGCAATTTCTGTGTTGCATCGTCATTAAGAAAGTCCAAGGGATACAGTAAACCTGAAGTGCAGTATCGGAATCTAAAACTGGACTCACAGGAGAGGTTCAAATCATAGAAAGTTTGTGTGTCATTCCTCTTGTACTTAACTCTGCATTGTGCCTTTTGAATTTAATTCTAATGCAATTTCTGTATTTCACCGTCAATAAGAGGGTCGAAGGTACACAGTAAACCTGAAGAGAAGCATCGGAATCAAAAACTGGACTCACAGGGGAGGTTCAAATCATTGGAAATTAGAGTGTCAGTCCTCTTGTAATTAAGTCGGCATTGTGCCTTTTGTATTAAATTCGGATGCAATTTCTGCGTTTCATCGTCAATAAAAAGGTCCAAGGGACACAGTAAACCTGAAGTGAAGTATCGGAATGTAAAACTATGCAAACAGGAGACGTTCAAATCATAGAAAGTTAGAGTGTCAGTACTCTTGTACTTATGTCGGCATTGTGCCTTTTGTATTAAACTCGGATGCAATTTCTGTGTTTCATCGTCAATAAGAAGGTTCAAGGGATACAGTAAACCTGAAGTAAAGCATCGGAATCTGAATCTGGACTCACAGGAGAGGTTCGAATCTTAGAAAATTAGAGTGTTAGTCCTCTTGTACTTAGGTCGGCATTGTGCCTTTTGTATTAAATTCGGATGCAATTTCTGTGTTTCATCGTCAATAAGAAGTTCCAAGGGATACAGTAAACCTCAAGTGAAGCATCGGAATCTAACACTGGACTGACAGGAGAGGTTCAAATCATAGAAAGTGAGAGTGTCAGTCCGCTTGTACTTAAGTCGGCATTGTGCTTTTTGTATTAAATTCTGATGCAATTTCTTTGTTTCATCGTCAATAAGAAGGTCCAAGGTATAAAGTAAACCTAAAGTGAAGCATCGGAATCTAAAATTTGACTTACAGGAGAGGTTCAAATCATTGAAAGTGAGAGTGTCAGTCCTTTTTACTTGAGTCGGCATTGTACCCTTTGTATTAAATTCCCACGCAATATCTGTGTTTCATCGTCAATAAGAAGGTCCAAGGGATACAGTAAACCTGAAGTGAAGTATCGGAATCTATAACTGGACTCACAGGAGAGGTTCAAATCATAGAAAGTTTGAGTGTCATTCCTCTTGTACTTAACTCTGCATTGTGCCCTTTGAATTTAATTCTAATGCAATTTCTGTATTTCATCGTCAATAAGAAGGTCGAAGGTACACAGTAAACCTGAAGAGAAGCATCGGAATCAAAAACTGGACTCTTAGGAGAGGTTCAAATCATAGGAAGTTAGAGTGTCAGTCCTCTTGTAATTAAGTCGGCATTGTGCCTTTTGTATTAAATTCGGATGCAATTTCTGCGTTTCGTCGTCAATAAAAAGGTCCAAGGGACACAGTAAACCTGAAGTGAAGTTTCGGCATCTAAAACTATGCAAACAGGAGAGGTTCAAATCATAGAAAGTTAGAGTGTCAGTACTCTTGTACTTAAGTCGGCATTGTGCCTTTTGTATTAAACTCAGATGCAATTTCTGTGTTTCATCGTCAATAAAAAGGTGCAAGGTATACAGTAGAACTGAAGTGAAGCATCGGAATCTAAAACTGGACTCACAGGAGAGGTTCAAATCATAGAAAATGAGACTGTCAGTCCTCATGTACTTAAGTCGGCAATGTGCCTTTTGTATTAAATTCGGATGCAATTTCTGTGTTTCATCGTCAATAAGAAGGTCCAAGGTATACAGCATACCTGAAGTAAAGCATCGGAATCTATAACTGGACTCACAGGAGAGGTTCAAATCATTGAAAGTTAGAGTGTCTGTCCTCTTGTACCTAAGTCGGCATTGTGCATTTTGTATTACATTCGGATGCAATTTCTGTGTTTCGTCGTCAATAAGAAGTTCCAAGGGATACAGTAAACCTCAAGTGAAGCATCGGAATCTAACACTGGACTGACAGGAGAGGTTCAAATCATAGAAAGTGAGAGTGTCAGTCCGCTTGTACTTAAGTCGGCATCGTGCCTATTGTATTAAATTCGGATGCAAACTCTGTGTTTCATCGTCAATAAGAAGGTCCGCGGTATACAGTAAGCCTGAAGTGAAGCATCGGAATCTAAAACTGGACTCACAGGAGAGGTTCAAATCATAGAAAGTTAGAGTGTCAGTCCTCTTGTACGTTAGTCGGCATTGTGAACTTTGTATTAAATTCGGATGCAATTTCTGTGTTTCATCGTCAATAAGAAGGTCCAAGGGATACAGTAAACCTGAAGTGCAGTATCGGAATATAAAACTGGACTCACAGGAGAGGTTCAAATCATAGAAAGTTTGTGTGTCATTCCTCTTGTACTTAACTCTGCATTGTGCCTTTTGAATTTAATTCTAATGCAATTTCTGTATTTCACCGTCAATAAGAAGGTCGAAGGTACACAGTAAACCTAAAGAGAAGCATCGGAATCAAAAACTGGACTCACAGGAGAGGTTCAAATCATAGGAAATTAGAGTGTCAGTCCTCTTGTACGTTAGTCGGCATTGTGAACTTTGTATTAAATTCGGATGCAATTTCTGTGTTGCATCGTCATTAAGAAAGTCCAAGGGATACAGTAAACCTGAAGTGCAGTATCGGAATCTAAAACTGGACTCACAGGAGAGGTTCAAATCATAGAAAGTTTGTGTGTCATTCCTCTTGTACTTAACTCTGCATTGTGCCTTTTGAATTTAATTCTAATGCAATTTCTGTATTTCACCGTCAATAAGAGGGTCGAAGGTACACAGTAAACCTGAAGAGAAGCATCGGAATCAAAAACTGGACTCACAGGGGAGGTTCAAATCATTGGAAATTAGAGTGTCAGTCCTCTTGTAATTAAGTCGGCATTGTGCCTTTTGTATTAAATTCGGATGCAATTTCTGCGTTTCATCGTCAATAAAAAGGTCCAAGGGACACAGTAAACCTGAAGTGAAGTATCGGAATGTAAAACTATGCAAACAGGAGACGTTCAAATCATAGAAAGTTAGAGTGTCAGTACTCTTGTACTTATGTCGGCATTGTGCCTTTTGTATTAAACTCGGATGCAATTTCTGTGTTTCATCGTCAATAAGATGGTTCAAGGGATACAGTAAACCTGAAGTAAAGCATCGGAATCTGAATCTGGACTCACAGGAGAGGTTCGAATCTTAGAAAATTAGAGTGTTAGTCCTCTTGTACTTAGGTCGGCATTGTGCCTTTTGTATTAAATTCGGATGCAATTTCTGTGTTTCATCGTCAATAAGAAGTTCCAAGGGATACAGTAAACCTCAAGTGAAGCATCGGAATCTAACACTGGACTGACAGGAGAGGTTCAAATCATAGAAAGTGAGAGTGTCAGTCCGCTTGTACTTAAGTCGGCATTGTGCTTTTTGTATTAAATTCTGATGCAATTTCTGCGTTTCATCGTCAATAAAAAGGTCCAAGGGACACAGTAAACCTGAAGTGAAGTTTCGGAATGTAAAACTATGCAAACAGGACACGTTCAAATCATAGAAAGTGAGAGTGTCAGTCCTCTTGTACTTAAGTCGGCATTGTGCCTGTTGTATTTAATTCTGATGCATTTTCTGTGTTCCATCGTCAATAAGAAGGTCCAAGGTATACAGTAAACCTGAAGTGAAGCATCGGAATCTAAAACTGGACTCACAGGAGAGGTTCAAATCATAGAAAGTGAGAGTGTCAGTCCTCTTGTACTTAAGTCGGCATTGTGCCTTTTGTATTAAATTCGGATGCAATTTCTGTGCTTCATCGTCAATAAGAAGTTCCAAGGGATACAGTTAACCTGAAATGAAGCATCGGAATCTAACACTGGACTGACAGGAAAGGTTCAAATCATAGAAAGTGAGAGTGTCAGTCCTCTTGTCCTTAAGTCGGCATTGTGCCTTTTGTATTAAATTCGGATGCAAACGCTGTGTTTCATCGTCAATAATTAGTTCCAAGGGATACAGTAAACTTAAAGTGAAGCATCGGAATGTAAAACTGGACTCACAGGAGCGCTTCAAATCATAGAAAGTGAGAGTGACAAACCTCTTGTACTGAAGTCGGCATTGTGCTCTTTGTATTAAATTCCGATGCAAACTCTGTGTTTCACCGTCAATAAAAAGGTCCAAGGGATACAGTAAACCTGAAGTGAAGCATCGGAATCTGAAACTGGATTCACAGGAGAGGTTCAAATCATAGAAACTGAGAGTGTCAGTCCTCTTGTACTTTTGTCGGCATTTTGCCTTTTGTATTAAATTCGGATGCAATTTCTGTGTTTCATCGTCAATAAAATGGTGCAAGGTACACAGTAAACCTGAAGTGAAGGATCGGAATCTAAAACTGGACTCACATTAGAGGTTCAAATCATAGAAAGAGAGAGTATCAGTCCTCTTGTTCTTAAGTCAGCACTGTGCCTTTTGTATTAAATTGGGATCCTATTTCTGTGTTTCATCGTCAATAAGAAGGTCCAAGGGATACAGTAAACCTGAAGTGAAGCATCGGAATCTAAATCTGGACTCACAGGATAGGTTGGAGTCATAGAATGTTAGGGTGTTAGTCCTCTTATACTTAGGTCGGCATTGTGCCTTTTGTATTAAATTAGGATGCAATTTAGGTGTTTCATCGTCAGTAGGAAGGTGCAAGGTATACAGTATACCTGAAGTGAAGCATCGGAATCTAAAACTGGTCCCACAGGAGAGGTTCAAATCATAGAAAGTTAGAGTGTCAGACCTCTTGTACCTAAGTCGGCGTTGTGCATTTTGTATTAAATTCGGATGCAATTTCTGTGTTTCATCGCCAATAAGAAGTTCCAAGGGATACAGTAAACCTCAAGTGAAGCATCGGAAACTAACACTGGACTGACAGGAGAGTTTCAAATCATAGAATGTCAGTCCGCTTGTACTTAAGTCGGCATTGTGCCTTTTGTATTAAATTCGGATTCAAACTCTGTGTTTCATAGTCAATAAGTAGTTTCAAGGGATACAGTAAACCTGAAGTGAAGCATCAGAATCCAAAACTTGACTCACAGGAGAGGTTCAAATTATAGAAAATGAGAGTGTCAGTAATCTTGTACTTAAGTCGGCATTGTGCCTTTTGTATTTAATTCGGATGCAATTTCTGTGTTTCATCGTCAATAAGAAGGTCCAAGGGATACAGAAAACCTGAAGTGAAGCATCGGAATCTAAAACTGGACTCACAGGTGAGGTTCAAATCATTGAAAGTTAGAGTGTCAGTCCTCTTGTCCATAAGTCGGCATTGTGACTTTTGTATTAAATTCGGATGCAAGGTCTGTATTTCATCGTCAATACGAAGGTCCAAGGGACACAGTAAACCTGAAGTGAAGCATCGGAATCTAAAACTATACTCACAGGAGAGGTTAAATTCATAGAAAGTTAGAGTGTCGGTCCTCTTGTACTTAAGTCGGCATTGTGATTTTTGTATTAAATTCGAATGCAAACTCTGTGTTTCATCGTCAATAAGAAGGTCCAAGGGATACAGTAAACCTGAAGTGAAGCATCGGAATCTAAAACTGGACTCACAGGATAGGTTGAATAATAGGAAGTTAAGGTGTCAGTCCTCTTGTACTTAAGTCTTCATTGTGCCTTTTTAATTTAATTCTGATGCATTTTCTGTGTTCCATCGTCAATAAGAAGGTCCAAGGTTTACAGTAAACCTGAAGTGAAGCATCGGAAACTAAAACTGGACTCACAGGAGAGGTTCAAATCATAGAAAGTGAGAGTGTCAGTCCTCTTGTACTTAAGTCGGCATTGTGCCTTTTGTATTAAATTCGGATGCAATTTCTGTGCTTCATCGTCAATAAGATGTTCCAAGGGATACAGTTAACCTGAAATGAAACATCGGAATCTAACACTGGACTGACAGGAAAGGTTCAAATCATAGAAAGTGAGAGTGTCAGTCTTCTTGTACTTAAGTCGGCATTGTGCCTTTTGTATTAAATTCTGATGCAAACGCTGTGTTTCATCGTCAATAAGATGGTGCAAGGTACACAGTAAACCTGAAGTGAAGGATCGGAATCTAAAACTGGACTCACATTAGAAGTTCAAATCATACAAAGAGAGAGTATCAGTCCTTTTGTTATTAAGTCAGCATTGTATCTTTTGTATTAAATTGGGATCCAATTTCTGTGTTTCATCGTCAATAAGAAGGTCCAAGGGATACAGTAAACCTGATGTGAAGCATCGGAATCTAAATCTGGACTCACAGGAGTGGTTGGAATCATAGAAAGTTAGGGTGTTAGTCCTCTTATACTTAGGTCGGCATTGTGCCTTTTGTATTAAATTAGGATGCAATTTAGGTGTTTCATCGTCAATAAGAAGGTGCAAGGTATACAGTAAACCTGAAGTGAATTATCGGAATATAAAACTGGACTCACAGGGAAGTTCAAATCATAGAATGAGAGACTGTCAGTCCTCTTGTACTTAAGTCGGCATTGTGCCTTTTGTATGAAATTCAGATGCAATTTCTGTGTTTCATCGTCAATAAGAAGGTCCAAGGTATACAGTATACCTGAAGTGAAGCGTCGGAATCTAAAAGTGGTCCCACAGGAGAGGTTCAAATCATAGAAAGTTAGAGTGTCAGACCTCTTGTACCTAAGTCGGCATTGTGCATTTTGTATTTAATTCGGATGCAATTTCTGTGTTTCATCGTCAATAAGAAGTTCCAAGGGATACAGTAAACCTGAAGTGAAGGTATCGGAATCTAACACTGGAATGACAAGAGACTTTCAAATCATAGAAAGTGAGAGTGTCAGTCCGCTTGTACTTAAGTCGGCATTGTGCCTTTTGTATTAAATTCGGATGCAAACTCTGTATTTCATCGTCAATAAGAAGTTCCATGGGATACAGTAAACCTGAAGTGAAGCATCGGAATCTAAAACTGGACTCACAGGAGAGGTTCAAATCATAGAAAGTGAGAGTGTTAGTCCGCTTGTACTTAAGTCGGCATTTTGCCTTTTGTATTAAATTCCGCTGCAATTTCGGTGTTTCATCGTCAATAAGAAAGTGCAAGGTATACAGTAAACCTGAAGTGAAACATCGGAATCTAAAACTGGACTGACAGGAGAGGTTCAAATCATAGAAAATGAGTGAGTCAGTCCGCTTGTACTTAAGTCGGCATTGTGCCTTTTGTATTAAATTCGGATGCAAACTCTGTGTTTCATCGTCAATAAGAAGTTACAAGGGATACAGTAAACCTGAAGTGAAGCATCGGAATCTAAAACTGGACTCACAGGAGAGGTTCAAATCATAGAAAGTGAGAGTGACAGTCCGCTTGTACTTAAGACGGCATTTTGCCGTTTGTATTAAATTCCGGTGCAATTTCTGTGTTTCATCGTCAATACGAAGGTGCGAGGTATACAGTAAACCTGAAGTGAAGCATCGGAATCTGAAACTGGACTCACAGGAGAGATTCAAATCATAGAAAGTGAGAGTGTCAGTCCTCGTGTACTTAAGTCGGCATTGTGCCTTTTGTATTAAATTCGGATGCAATTTCTTTTTTTTCATCGTCAATAAGAAGGTCCAAGGGATACAGTAAACCTGAAGTGAAGCATCGGAATCTAAAACTGGACTCACATTAGAGGTTCAAATCATAGAAGGTTAGAGTGTCAGTCCTCTTGTACTTAAATCGGCATTGTGACTTTTGTATTAAATTCGGATGCAACCTCTGTGTTTCATCGTCAATAAGAAGGTCGAAGGTACACAGTAAACCTGAAGAGAAGCATCGGAATCAAAAACTGGACTCACAGGAGAGGTTCAAATCATAGGAAGTTAGAGTGTCAGTCCTCTTGTAATTAAGTCGGCATTGTGCCTTTTGTATTAGATTCTGATGCGATTTCTGCGTTTCATCGTCAATAAAAAGGTCCAAGGGACACAGTAAACCTGAAGTGAAGTATCGGAATGTAAAACTATGCAAACTGGAGACGTTCAAATCATAGAAAGTTAGAGTGTCAGTACTCCTGTACGTAAGTTGGCATTGTGCCTTTTGTATTAAACTCGGATGCAATTTCTGTGTTTCATCGTCAATAAGAAGGTCCAAGGGATACAGAAAACCAGAAGTGAAGCATCGGAATCTAAAACTGGACTCACAGGTGAGGTTCAAATCATTGAAAGTTAGAGTGTCAGTCCTCTTGTCCATAAGTCGGCATTGTGACTTTTGTATTAAATTCGGATGCAAGGTCTGTGTTTCGTCGTCAATAATAAGGTCCAAGGGACACAGTAAACCTGAAGTGAAGCATCGGAATCTAAAACTATACTCAAAGGAGAGGTTAAATTCATAGTAAGTTAGAGTGTCGGTCCTCTTGAGCTTAAGTCGGCATTGTGAATTTTGTATTAAATTCGAATGAAAACTCTGTGTTTCATCGTCAATAAGAAGGTCCAAGGGATACAGTAAACCTGAAGTGAACCATCGGAATCTAAAACTGGACTCACAGGATAGGTTGAATAATAGGAAGTTAAGGTGTCAGTCCTCTTGTACTTAAGTCTTCATTGTGCCTTTTTAATTTAATTTTGATGCATTTTCTGTGTTCCATCGTCAATAAGAAGGTCCAAGGTTTACAGTAAACCTGAAGTGAAGCATCGGAAACTAAAACTGGACTCACAGGAGAGGTTCAAATCATAGAAAGTGAGAGTGTCAGTCCTCTTGTACGTAAGTCGGCATTGTGCCTTTTGTATTAAATTCGGATGCAAACGCTGTGTTTCATCGTCAATAAGATGGTGCAAGGTACACAGTAAACCTGAAGTGAAGGATCGGAATCTGAAACTGGACTCACATTAGAGGTTCAAATCATAGAAAGAGAGAGTATCAGTCCTTTTGTTATTAAGTCAGCATTGTATCTTTTGTATTAAATTGGGATCCAATTTCTGTGTTTCATCGTCAATAAGAAGGTCCAAGGGATACAGTAAACCTGAAGTGAATCATCGGAATATAAATCTGGACTCACAGGAGTGGTTGGAATCATAGAAAGTTAGGGTGTTAGTCCTCTTATACTTAGGTCGGCATTGTGCCTTTTGTATGAAATTCAGATGCAATTTCTGTGTTTCATCGTCAATAAGAAGGTTTAAGGTATACAGTATACCTGACGTGAAGAATCAAAATCTAAAACTGGTCCCACAGGAGAGGTTCAAATCATAGTAAGTTCGAGTGTCAGACCTCTTGTACCTAAGTCGGCATTGTGCATTTTGTATTTAATTCGGATGCAATTTCTGTGTTTCATCGTCAATAAGAAGTTCCAAGGGATACAGTAAACCTGAAGTGAAAGTATCGGAATCTAACACTGGAATGACAGGAGAGGTTCAAATCATAGAAAGTGATAGTGTCAGTCCGCTTGTACTTAAGTCGGCATTGTGCCTTTTGTATTAAATTCGGATGCAAACTCTGTGTTTCATTGTCAATAAGACGTTCCATGGGATACAGTCAACCTGAAGTGAAGCATCGGAATCTAAAACTGGACTCACAGGAGAGGTTCAAATCATAGAAAGTGAGAGTGTCAGTCCGCTTGTACTTAAGTCGGCATTTTGCTATTTGTATTAAATTCCGGTGCAATTTCTGTGTTTCATCGTCAATAAGATGGTGCAAGGTATACAGTAAACCTGAAGTGAAACATCGGAATCTAAAACTGGACTGACAGGAGAGGTTCAAATCATAGAAAGTGAGAGTGTCAGTCCGCTTGTACTTAAGTCGGCATTGTGCCTTTTGTATTAAATTCGGATGCAATGTCTGTGTTTCATCGTCAATAAGAAGGTGCAAGGTGTACAGTAAACCTGAAGTGAAGCATCGGAATCTAAAACTGGACTCACAGTAGAGGTTCAAATCATAGAAAGTGAGAGTGTCAGTCCGCTTGTACTTAAGACGGCATTTTGCCGTTTGTATTAAATTCCGGTGCAATTTCTGTGTTTCATCGTCAATAAGAAGGTGCAAGGTATACAGTACACTTGAAGTGAAGCATCGGAATCTGAAACTGGACTCACAGGAGAGATTCAAATCATAGAAAGTGAGAGTGTCCGTCCTCGTATACTTAAGTCGGCATTGTGCCTTTTGTATTACATTCGGATGCAATTTCTTTTTTTTTCATCGTCAATAAGAAGGTCCAAGGGATACAGTAAACCTGAAGTGAAGCATCGGAATCTAAAACTATACTCACAGGAGAGGTTAAAATCATAGAAAGTTAGAGTGTCGCTCCCCTTGTACTTAAGTCGGCATTGTGAATTTTGTATTAAATTCGAATGCAAACTCTGTGTTTCATCGTCAATAAGAAGGTCCAAGGGAAACAGTAAACCTGAAGTGAAGCATCGGAATCTAAAACTGGACTCACAGGATAGGTTCAAATCATAGAAAGTTTGTGTGTCATTCCTCTTGTACTTAACTCTGCATTGTGCCTTTTGAATTTAATTCTAATGCAATTTCTGTATTTCATCGTCAATAAGAAGGTCGAAGGTACACAGTAAACCTGAAGAGAAGTATCGGAATCAAAATCTGTACTCACAGGAGAGGTTCAAATCATAGGAAGTTAGAGTGTCAGTTGTCTTGTAATTAAGGCGGCATTGTGCCTTTTGTATTAAATTCTGATGCAATTTCTGCGTTTCATCGTCAATAAAAAGGTCCAAGGGACACAGTAAACCTGAAGTGAAGTATCGGAACGTAAAACTATGCAAACAAGAGACGTTCAAATCATAGAAAGTTAGAGTGTCAGTACTCTTGTACTGAAGTCGGCATTGTGCCTTTTGTATTAAACTCGGATGCAATTTCTGTGTTTCATCGTCAATAAGAAGGTCCAAGGGATACAGTAAACCTGAAGTGAAGCATCGGAATCTAAAACTGGACTCACAGGATAGGTTGAATAATAGAAAGTTAATGTGTCAGTCCTCTTGTACTTAAGTCTTCATTGTGCTTTTTTAATTTAATTCTGATGCATTTTCTGTGTTCCATCGTCAATAAGAAGGTCCAAGGTATACAGTAAACCTGAAGTGAAGCATCGGAATCCAAAACTGGACTCACAGGAGAGGTTCAAATCATAGAAAGTGAGAGTGTTAGTCCTCTTGTACTTAAGTCGGCATTGTGCCTTTTGTATTAAATTCGGATGCAAACGCTGTGTTTCATCGTCAATCATTAGTTCGAAGGGATGCAGTAAACTTAAAGTGAAGCATCGGAATCTAAAACTGGACTCACAGGAGAGGTTCAAATCATAGAAAGTGAGAGTGTCAAACCTCTTGTACTGAAGTCGGCATTGTGCTCTTTGTATTAAATTCCGATGCAAACTCTGTGTTTCATCGTCAATAATAAGGTCCAAGGGATACAGTAAACCTGAAGTGAAGCATCGGAATCTGAAACTGGACTCACAGGAGAGGTTCAAATCGTAGAAAGTGAGAGTGTCAGTCCTCTTGTACTTTTGTCGGCATTGTGCCTTTTGTATTTAATTCGGATGCAATTTCTGTGCTTCATCGTCAATAAGAAGTTCCAAGGGATACAGTTAACCTAAAATGAAGCATCGGAATCTAACACTGGACTGACAGGAAAGGTTCAAATCATAGAAAGTGAGAGTGTCATTCCTCTTGTACTTAAGTCGGCATTGTGCCTTTTGTATTAATTTCGGATGCAAACGCTGTGTTTCATCGTCAATAAGAATTTCCAACTGATACTGTAAACCTGAAGTGAAGGTATCGGAATCTAACACTGGAATGACAGGAGAGGTTAAATCATAGAAAGTGAGAGTGTCAGTCCGCTTGTACTTAAGACGGCATTTTGCCGTTTGTATTAAATTCCGGTGCAATTTCTGTGTTTCATCGTCAATAAGAAGGTGCAAGGTATACAGTAAACCTGAAGTGAAGTATCGGAATCTGAAACTGGACTCACAGGAGAGATTCAAATCTTAGAAAATGAGAGTGTCAGTTATCGTGTACTTAAGTCGGCATTGTGCCTTTGTATTAAATTCGGATGCAATTTCTTTTTTTTCATCGTCAATAAGAAGTTCCAAGGGATACAGTAAACCAGAAGTGAAGCATCGGAATCTAAAACTGGACTCACATTAGAGGTTCAAATCATAGAAAGTTAGAGTGTCAGTCCTCTTGTACTTAAATCGGCATTGTGACTTTTGTATTAAATTCGGATGCAAACACTGTGTTTCATCGTCAATAAGATGGTCCATGGGATACAGTAAACCTGAAGTGAAGAATCGGAATCTAAAACTGAACTCACAGGAAAGATTCAAATCATAGAAAGTGAGAGTGTCAGTCCTCTTGTACTTAAGTTGGCATTCTGCCTTTTGTATTAAATTCGTATGCAATTTCTGTGTTTCATCATCAATAAGAATGTCCAAGGGATACAGTAAACCTGAAGTGAAGCATCGGAATCTAAAATTATACTCACAGGAGAGGTTAAAATCATAGAAAGTTAGAGTGTCGTTCCTCTTGTACTTAAGTCGGCATTGTGAATTTTGTATTAAATTCGAATGCTAACTCTGTGTTTCATCGTCAATAAGAAGGTTCAAGGGATACAGGAAATCTGAAGTGAAGCATCGGAATCTAAAACTGGACTCACAGGATAGGTTCAATAATTGAAAGTTAGAGTGTCATTCCTCTAGTACTCAAGTCGGCATTGTGCCTTTTGTATTAAATTCGGACGCAATTTCTGTGTTTCATCGTCAATAAGAAGTTCCAAGGGATACAGTTAACCTGAAATGAAGCATCGGAATCTAACACTGGACTGACAGGAAAGGTTCAAATCATAGAAAGTGAGAGTGTCAGTCCTCTTGTACTTAAGTCGGCATTGTGCCTTTTGTATTAAATTCGGATGCAAACGCTGTGTTTCATTGTCAATAAGGAGTTCCAAGGGATACAGTAAAGTGAAGCATCGGAATCTAAAACTGAACTCACAGGAGAGGTTCAAATCATAGAAAGTGAGAGTGTCAGTACTCTTGTACTTAAGTTGGCATTGTGCCTTTTGTATTAAATTCCGATGCAATTTCTGTGTTTCATCGTCAAAAAGAAGGTGCAAGGTATACAGTAAACCTGAAGTGAAGCATCGGAATCTATAACTGGACTCACAGGAGAGATTCAAATCATCGAAAGTGAGAGTGTCAGTCCTCTTGTACTTAAGTCGGCATTGTGCCTTTTGTATTAAATTCGGATGCAATTTCTCTGTTTCATCGTCAATAAGATGGTCCAAGGGATACAGTAAACCTGAAGTGAAGCATCGGAATCTAAAACAGGACTCACAGGAAAGGTTCAAATCATAGAAAGTGAGAGTGTCAGTCCTCTTGTACTTAAGTTGGCATTGTGCCTTTTGTATTAAATTCGTATGCAATTTCTGTGTTTCATAATCAATAAGAAGGTCCAAGGGATACAGTAAACCTGAAGTGAGGATTCGGAATCTAAGACTGGACTCACAGGAGAGGTTCAAATCATAGAAAGTTTGAGTGTCAGTACTCTTGTACTTAAGTGGGCATTGTGCCTTTTGTATTAAATTCGGATGCAATTTCTGTGTTTCATCGTCAATAAGAAGGTCCAAGGGATACAGAAAACCAGAAGTGAAGCATCGGAATCTAAAACTGGACTCACAGGTGAGGTTCAAATCATTGAAAGTTAGAGTGTCAGTCCTCTTGTACATAAGTCGGCATTGTGACTTTTGTATTAAATTCGGATGCAAGGTCTGTGTTTCATCGTCAATAATAAGGTCCAAGGGACACAGTAAACCTGATGTGAAGCATCGGAATCTAAAACTATACTCACAGGAGAGGTTAAATTCATAGAAAGTTAGAGTGTCGGTCCTCTTGTACTTAAGTCGGCATTGTGAATTTTGTATTAAATTCGAATGAAAACTCTGTGTTTCATCGTCAATAAGAAGGTCCAAGGGATACAGTAAACCTGAAGTGAAGCATCGGAATCTAAAACTGGACTCACAGGATAGGTTGAATAATAGAAAGTTAAGGTGTCAGTCCTCTTGTACTTAAGTCTTCATTGTGCCTCTTTAATTTAATTCTGCTGCATTTTCTGTGTTTCATCGTCAATAAGAAGGTCCAAGGTATACAGTAAACCTGAAGTGAAGCATCGGAATCTAAAACTGGACTCACAGTAGAGGTTCAAACCATAGAAAGTGAGAGTGTCAGTCCTCTTGTACTTAAGTCGGCATTGTGCCTTTTGTATTAAATTCGGATGCAATTTCTGTGCTTCATCGTCAATAAGAAGTTCCAAGGGATACAGTTAACCTGAAATGAAGCATCGGAATCTAACACTGGACTGACAGGAAAGGTTCAAATCATAGAAAGTGAGAGTGTCAGTCCTCTTGTATTTAAGTCGGCAATGTGCCTTTTGTATTAAATTCGGATGCAAACGCTGTGTTTCATCGTCAATAAGATGGTGCAAGGTACACAGTAAACCTGATGTGAAGGATCGGAATCTAAAACTGGACTCACATTAGAGGTTCAAATCATAGAAAGAGAGAGTATCAGTCCTTTTGTTATTAAGTCAGCATTGTATCTTTTGTATTAAATTGGGATCCAATTTCTGTCTTTCATCGTCAATAAGAAGGTCCAAGGGATACAGTAAACCTGAAGTGAAGCATCGGAATCTAAATCTGGACTCACAGGAGTGGTTGGAATCAAAGAAAGTTAGGGTGTTTGTCCCCTTATACTTAGGTCGGCATTGTGCCTTTTGTATGAAATTCAGATGCAATTTCTGTGTTTCATCGTCAATAAGAAGTTCCAAGGTATACAGTATACCTGAAGTGAAGCATCGGAATCTAAAACTGGTCCCACAGGAGAGGTTCAAATCATAGAAAGTTCGAGTGTCAGATCTCTTGTACCTAAGTCGGCATTGTGCATTTTGTAAGTAATTCGGATGCAATTTCTGTGTTTCATCGTCAATAAGAAGTTCCAAGGGATACAGTAAACCTGAAGTGAAGGTATCGGAATCTAACACTGGAATGACAGGAGAGGTTCAAATCATAGAAAGTGAGAGTGTCAGTCCGCTTGTACTTAAGTCGGCATTGTGCTTTTTGTATTAAATTCGGATGCAAACTCTGTGTTTCATTGTCAATAAGAAGTTCCATGGGATACAGTCAACTTGAAGTGAAGCATCGGAATCGAAAACTGGACTCACAGGAGAGGTTCAAATCATAGAAGGTGAGAGTGTCAGTCCGCTTGTACTTAAGTCGGCATTTTGCTATTTGTATTAAATTCCGGTGCAATTTCTGTGTTTAATCGATAACAAGAAGGTGCAAGGTATACAGTAAACCTGAAGTGAAACATCGGAATCTAAAACTGGACTGACAGGAGAGGTTCAAATCATAGAAAGTGAGAGTGTCAGTCCGCTTGTACTTAAGTCGGCATTGTGCCTTTTGTATTAAATTCGGATGCAAAGCCTGAGTTTCATCGTCAATAATAAGGTGCAAGGTGTACAGTAAGCCTGAAGTGAAGCATCGGAATCTAAAACTGGACTCACAGTAGAGGTTCAAATCATAGAAAGTGAGAGTGTCAGTCCGCTTGTACTTAAGACGGCATTTTGCCGTTTGTATTAAATTCCGGTGCAATTTCTGTGTTTCATCGTCAATAAGAAGGTGCAAGGTATACAGTAAACTTGAAGTGAAGCATCGGAATCTGAAACTGGACTCACAGGAGATATTCAAATCATAGAATGTGAGAGTGTCCGTCCTCGTGTACTTAAGTCGGAATTGTGCCTTTTGTATTAAATTGGGATGCAATTTCTTTTTTTTTTCATCGTCAATAAGAAGGTCCAAGGGATACAGTAAACCTGAAGTGAAGCATCGGAATCTAAAACTGGACTCACACTAGAGGTTCAAATCATAGAAAGTTAGAGTGTCAGTCCTCTTGTACTTAAATCGGCATTGTGACTTTTGTATTAAATTCGGATGCAAACACTGTGTTTTATCGTCAATAAGAAGGTCCAAGGGATACTGTAAACCTGAAGTGAAGCATCGGAATCTAAAACTATACTCACAGGAGAGGTTAAAATCATAGAAAGTTAGAGTGTCGTTCCCCTTGTACTTAAATCGGCATTGTGAATTTTGTATTAAATTCGAATGCAAACTCTGTGTTTCATCGTCAATAAGAAGGTCCAAGGGAAACAGTAAACCTGAAGTGAACCATCGGAATCTAAAACTGGACTCACAGGATAGGTTCAAATCATAGAAAGTTTGTGTGTCATTCCTCTTGTACTTAACTCTGCATTGTGCCTTTTGAATTTAATTCTAATGCAATTTCTGTATTTCATCGTCAATAAGATGGTCGAAGGTACACAGTAAACCTGAAGAGAAGCATCGGAATCAAAAACTGGACTCACAGGAGAGGTTCAAATCATAGGAAGTTAGAGTGTCAGTCCTCTTGTAATTAAGTCGGCATTGTGCCTTTTGTATTAAATTCTGATGCATTTTCTGCGTTTCATCGTCAATAAAAAGGTCCAAGGGACACAGTAAACCTAAAGTGAAGTATCGGAATGTAAAACTATGCAAACAGGAGACGTTCAAATCATGGAAAGTTAGAGTGTCAGTACTCTTGTACTTAAGTCGGCATTGTGCCTTTTGTATTAAACTCGGATGCAATTTCTGTGTTTCATCGTCAATAAGAAGGTCCAAGGGATACAGTAAACCTGAAGTGAAGGTATCGGAATCTAACACTGGAATGACAGGAGAGGTTCAAATCATAGAAAGTGAGAGTGTCAGTCCGCTTGTACTTAAGACGGCATTGTGCCTTTTATATTAAATTCGGATGCAAACTCTGTGTTTCATCGTCAATAAGAAGTTCCATGGGATACAGTAAACCTGAAGTGAAGCATCGGAATCTAAAACTGGACTCACATTAGAGGTTCAAATCATAGAAAGTTAGAGTGTCGTTCCCCTTGTACTTAAGTCGGCATTGTGAATTTTGTATTAAATTCGAATGTAAACTCTGTGTTTCATCGTCAATAAGAAGGTCCAAGGGAAACAGTAAACCTGAAGTGAAGCATCGGAATCTAACACTGGACTCACAGGAGGGGTTCAAATCATAGAAAGTTTGTGTGTCATTCCTCTTGTACTTAACTCTGCATTGTGCCTTTTGTATTAAACTCGGATGCAATTCCTGTGTTTCATCGTCAATAAGAAAGTCCAAGGGATACAGTAAACCTGAAGTGAAGCATCGGAATCTGAAACTGGACTCACAGGAGAAGATCAAATCATAGAAAGTTAGAGTGTCATTCCTCTAGTACTCAAGTCGGCATTGTGCCTTTTGTATTAAATTCGGATGCAATTTCTGTGTTTCATCGTCAATAAGAAGTTCCAAGGGATACAGTTAACCTGAAATGAAGCATCGGAATCTAACACTGGACTGACAGGAAAGGTTCAAATCATAGAAAGTGAGAGTGTCAGTCCTCTTGTACTTAAGTCGGCATTGTTCCTTTTGTATTAAATTCGGATGCAAACGCTGTGTTTCATTGTCAATAAGGAGTTCCAAGGGGTACAGTAAACCTAAAGTGAAGCATCGGAATCTAAAACTGAACTCACAGGAGAGGTTCAAATCATAGAAAGTGAGAGTGTCAGTACTCTTGTACTTAAGTCGGCATTGTGCCTTTTGTATTAAATTCCGATGCAATTTCTGTGTTTCATCGTCAAAAAGAAGGTGCAAGGTATACAGTAAACCTGAAGTGAAGCATCGGAATCTAAGACTGGACTCACAGGAGAGGTTCAAATCATAGAAAGTTTGAGTGTCAGTACTCTTGTACTTAAATGGGCATTGTGCCTTTTGTATTAAATTCGGATGCAATTTCTGTGTTTCATCGTCAATAAGAAGGTCCAAAGGATACAGTAAACCTGAAGTGAAGCATCGGAATCTAAAACTGGACTCACAGGAGAGGTCCAATTATAGAAAGTTAGAGTGTCAGTCCTCTTGTACTTAAGTATGCATTGTGCCTTTTGAATTTAATTCCGAAGCAATTTCTGTGTTCCATCAACAATAAGAAGGTCCAAGGTATACAAAAATTCTGAAGTGAAGAATTGGAATCTGAAACTGGACTCACAGGAGAGGTTCAAATCATAGAAAGTTAGAGTGTGAGTCCTCTTGTACTTAAGTATGCATTGTGCCTTTTGAATTTAATTCCCAAGCAATTTCTGTGTTCCATCGTCAATAAGAAGGTCCAAGGTATACAAAAGTCCTGAAGTGAAGCATTGGAATCTATAACTGGCCTCACAGGAGAGGTTCGAATCATAGAAAGTTAGAGTGTTAGTCCTCTTTTACTTAGGTGGGCATTGTGCCTTTTGTATTAAACTCGGATGCAATTTCTGTGTTTCATCGTCAATAAGAAGGTCCAAGGGATACAGAAAACCAGAAGTGAAGCATCGGAATCTAAAACTGGACTCACAGGTGAGGTTCAAATCATTGAAAGTTAGAGTGTCAGTCCTCTTGTACATAAGTCGGCATTGTGACTTTTGTATTAAATTCGGATGCAAGGTCTGTGTTTCATCGTCAATAATAAGGTCCAAGGGACACAGTAAACCTGAAGTGAAGCATCGGAATCTAAAACTATACTCACAGGAGAGGTTAAATTCATAGAAAGTTAGAGTGTCGGTCCTCTTGTACTTAAGTCGGCATTGTGAATTTTGTATTAATTTCGAATGAAAACTCTGTGTTTCATCGTCAATATGAAGGTCCAAGGGATACAGTAAACCTGAAGTGAAGCATCGGAATCTAAAACTGGACTCACAGTAGAGGTTCAAATCACAGAAAGTGAGAGTGTCAGTCCTCTTGTACTTAAGTCGGCATTGTGCCTTTTGTATCAAATTCGGATGCAATTTCTGTGCTTCATCGTCAATAAGAAGTTCCAAGGGATACAGTTAACCTGAAATGAAGCATCGGAATCTAACACTGGACTGACAGGAAAGGTTCAAATCATAGAAAGTGAGAGTGTCAGACCTCTAGTACCTAAGTCGGCATTGTGCATTTCGTATGTAATTCGGATGCAATTTCTGTGTTTCATCGTCAATAAGAAGTTCCAAGGGATACAGTAAACCTGAAGTGAAGGTATCGGAATCTAAAACTGGAATGACAGGAGAGGTTCAAATCATAGAAAGTTAGAGTGTCATTCCTCTAGTACTCAAGTCGGCATTGTGCCTTTTGTATTAAATTCGGATGCAATTTCTGTGTTTCATCGTCAATAAGAAGTTCCAAGGGATACAGTTAACCTGAAATGAAGCATCGGAATCTAACACTGGACTGACAGGAAAGGTTCAAATCATAGAAAGTGAGAGTGTCAGTCCTCTTGTACTTAAGTCGGCATTGTGCCTTTTGTATTAAATTCGGATGCAAACGCTGTGTTTCATTGTCAATAAGGAGTTCCAAGGGGTACAGTAAACCTAAAGTGAAGCATCGGAATCTAAAACTGAACTCACAGGAGAGGTTCAAATCATAGAAAGTGAGAGTGTCAGTACTCTTGTACTTAAGTCGGCATTGTGCCTTTTGTATTAAATTCCGATGCAATTTCTGTGTTTCATCGTCAAAAAGAAGGTGCAAGGTATACAGTAAACCTGAAGTGAAGCATCGGAATCTATAACTGGACTCACAGGAGAGAATCAAATCATCGAAAGTGAGAGTATCAGTCCTCTTGTACTTAAGTCGGCAATGTGCCTTTTGTATTAAATTCGGATGCAAACGCTGTGTTTCATCGTCAATAAGATGGTGCAAGGTACACAGTAAACCTGAAGTGAAGGATCGGAATCTAAAACTGGACTCACATTAGAGGATCAAATCATAGAAAGAGAGAGTATCAGTCCTTTTGTTATTAAGTCAGCATTGTATCTTTTGTATTAAATTGGGATCCAATTTCTGTGTTTCATCGTCAATAAGAAGGTCCAAGGGATACAGTAAACCTGAAGTGAAACATCGGAATCTAAATCTGGACTCACAGGAGTGGTTGGAATCATAGAAAGTTAGGGTGTTAGTCCCCTTATACTTAGGTCGGCATTGTGCCTTTTGTATTAAATTCAGATGCAATTTCTGTGTTTCATCGTCAATAAGAAGGTCCAAGGTATACAGTATACCTGAAGTGAAGCATCGGAATCTAAAACTGGTCCCACAGGAGAGGTTCAAATCATAGAAAGTTCGAGTGTCAGACCTCTTGTACCTAAGTCGGCATTGTGCATTTTGTATGTAATTCGGATGCAATTTCTGTGTTTCATCGTCAATAAGAAGTTCCAAGGGATACAGTAAACCTGAAGTGAAGGTATCGGAATCTAACACTGGAATGACAGGAGAGGTTCAAATCATAGAAAGTGAGAGTGTCAGTCCGCTTGTACTTAAGTCGGCATTGTGCCTTTTGTATTAAATTCGGATGCAAACTCTGTGTTTCATTGTCAATAAGAAGTTCCATGGGATACAGTCAACCTGAAGTGAAGCATCGGAATCGAAAACTGGACTCACAGGAGAGGTTCAAATCATAGAAAGTGAGATTGTCAGTCCGCTTGTACTTAAGTCGCCATTTTGCTATTTGTATTAAATTCCGGTGCAATTTCTGTGTTTCATCGATAACAAGAAGGTGCAAGGTATACAGTAAACCTGAAGTGAAACATCGGAATCTAAAACTGGACTGACAGGAGAGGTTCAAATCATAGAAAGTGAGAGTGTCAGTCCGCTTGCACTTAAGTCGGCATTGTGCCTTTTGTATTAAATTCGGATGCAAAGCCTGAGTTTCATCGTCAATAAGAAGGTGCAAGGTGTACAGTAAACCTGAAGTGAAGCATCGGAATCTAAAACTATACTCACAGTAGAGGTTCAAATCACAGAAAGTGAGAGTGTCCGTCCTCGTGTACTTAAGTCGGAATTGTGCCTTTTGTATTACATTCGGATGCAATTTCTTTTTTTTTTCATCGTCAATAAGAAGGTCCAAGGGATACAGTAAACCTGAAGTGAAGCATCGGAATCTAAAACAGGACTCACACTAGAGGTTCAAATCATAGAAAGTTAGAGTGTCTGTTTTCTTGTACTTAAATCGGCATTGTGACTTTTGTATTAAATTCGGATGCAAACACTGTGTTTCATCGTCAATAAGAAGGTCCAAGGGATACTGTAAACCCGAAGTGAAGCATCGGAATCTAAAAGTATACTCACAGGAGAGGTTAAAATCATAGAAAGTTAGAGTGTCGTCCCCCTTGTACTTAAGTCGGCATTGTGAATTTTGTATTAAATTCGAATGCAAACTCTGTGTTTCATCGTCAATAAGAAGGTCCAAGGAAACAGTAAACCTGAAGTGAACCATCGGAATCTAAAACTGGACTCACAGGATAGGTTCAAATCATAGAAAATTTGTGTGTCATTCCTCTTGTACTTAACTCTGCATTGTGCCTTTTGAATTTAATTCTAATGCAATTTCTGTATTTCATCGTCAATAAGATGGTCGAAGGTACACAGTAAACCTGAAGAGAAGCATCGGAATCAAAAACTGGACTCACAGAAGAGATTCAAATCATAGGAAGTTAGAGTGTGAGTCCTCTTGTAATTAAGTCGGCATTGTGCCTTTTGTATTAAATTCTGATGCATTTTCTGCGTTTCATCGTCAATAAAAAGGTCCAAGGGACACAGTAAACCTAAAGTGAAGTATCGGAATGTAAAACTATGCAAACAGGAGACGTTCAAATCATGGAAAGTTAGAGTGTCAGTACTCTTGTACTTAAGTCGGCATTGTGCCTTTTGTATTAAACTCGGATGCAATTTCTGTGTTTCATCGTCAATAAGAAGGTCCAAGGGATACAGTAAACCTGAAGTGAAGGTATCGGAATCTAACACTGGAATGACAGGAGAGGTTCAAATCATAGAAAGTGAGAGTGTCAGTCCGCTTGTACTTAAGTCGGCATTGTGCCTTTTGTATTAAATTCGGATGCAAACTCTGCGTTTCATCGTCAATAAGAAGTTCCATGGGATACAGTAAACCTGAAGTGAAGCATCGGAATCTAAAACTGGACTCACATTAGAGGTTCAAATCATAGAAAGTTAGAGTGTCGTTCCCCTTGTACTTAAGTCGGCATTGTGAATTTTGTATTAAATTCGAATGCAAACTCTGTGTTTCATCGTCAATAAGAAGGTCCAAGGGAAACAGTAAACCTGAAGTGAAGCATCGGAATCTAAAACTGGACTCACAGGATAGGTTCAATAATAGAAAGTTAGAGTGTCAGTCCTCTTGTACTTAAGTCGGCATTGGGCCTTTTGTACTAAATTCGGATGCAAACGCTGTGTTTCATCGTCAATAAGGAGTTCCAAGGGATACAGTAAACCTGAAGTGAAGTATCGGAATCTAAAACTGGACTCACAGGAGAGGTTCAAATCATAGAAAGTTTGTGTGTCATTCCTCTTGTACTTAACTCTGCATTGTGCCTTTTGTATTAAACTCGGATGCAATTTCTGTGTTTCATCGTCAATAAGAAGGTCCAAGGGATACAGTAAACCTGAAGTGAAGCATCGGAATCTGAAACTGGACTCACACGAGAAGATCAAATCGTAGAAAGTGAGAGTGTCAGTCCTCTTGTACTTTTGTCGGCATTGTGCCTTTTGTATTAAATTCGGATGCAATTTCTGTGTTTCATCGTCAATAAGATGGTGCACGGCACACAGTAAACCTGAAGTGAAGGATCGGAATCTAAAACTGGACTCACATTAGAGGTTCAAATCATAGAAAGAGAGAGTATCAGTCCTCTTGTTCTTAAGTCAGCATTGTGCCTTTTGTTTTAAATTGGGATTCAATTTCTGTGTTTCATCGTCAATAAGAAGGTCCAAGGGATACAGTAATCCTGAAGTGAAGCATCGGAATCTAAATCTGGACTCACTGGAGTGGTTGGAATCATAGAAAGTGAGACTGTCAGTCCTCTTGTACTTTTGTCGGCATTGTGCCTTTTGTATTAATTTCGGATGCAAACGCTGTGTTTCATCGTCAATAAGAATTTCCAACTGATACAGTAAACCTGAAGTGAAGGTACCGGAATCTAACACTGGAATGACAGGAGAGGTTAAATCATAGAAAGTGAGAGTGTCAGTCCGCTTGTACTTAAGTCGGCATTGTGCCTTTTGTATTAAATTCGGATGCAAACTCTGTGTTTCATCATCAATAAGAAGTTCCAAGGGATACAGTAAACCTGAAGTGAAGCATCGGAATCTAAAACTGGACTCACAGGAGAGGTTCAAACCATAGAAAGTGAGAGTGTCAGTCCGCTTGTACTTAAGTCGGCATTTTGCATTTTGTATTAAATTCCGGTGCAATTTCTGTGTTTCATCGTCAATAAGAAGGTGCAAGGTATACAGTAAACCTGAAGTGAAACATCGGAATCTAAAACTGGACTGACAGGAGAGGTTCAAATCATAGGAAGTGAGAGTGTCAGTCCGCATGTACTTAAGTCGGCATTGTGCCTTTTGTATTAAATTCGGATGCAAACTCTGTGTTTCGTCGTCAATAAGAAGTTGTAAGGGATACAGTAAACCTGAAGTGAAGCATCGGAATCTAAAACTGGACTCACATTAGAGGTTCAAATCATAGAAAGTTAGAGTGTCAGTCCTCTTGTACGTAAATCGGCATTGTGACTTTTGTATTAAATTCGGATGCAAACTCTGTGTTTCATCGTCAATACGAAGGTCCAAGGGATACAGTAAACCTGAAGTGAAGCATCGGAATCTAAAACTATACTCACAGGAGAGGTTAAAATCATAGAAAGTTAGAGTGTCGTTCCCCTTGTACTTAAGTCGGCATTGTGAATTTTGTATTAAATTCGAATGCAAACTCTGTGTTTCATCGTCAATAAGAAGGTCCAAGGGAAACAGTAAACCTGAAGTGAAGCATCGGAATCTAAAACTGGACTCACAGGATAGGTTGAATAATAGAAAGTTAGAGTGTCAGTCCTCTTGTACTTAAGTCGGCATTGTGCCTTTTGTATTAAATTCGGATGCAATTTCTGTGTTTCATCGTCAATAAGAAGTTCCAAGGGATACAGTTAACCTGAAGTGAAACATCGGAATCTAACACTGGACTGACAGGAAAGGTTCAAATCATAGAAAGTGAGAGTGTCAGTCCTCTTGTACTTAAATCGGCATTGTGCCTTTTGTATTAAATTCGGATGCAAACGCTGTGTTTCATCGTCAATAAGGAGTTCTAAGGGATACAGTAATCCTGAAGTGAAGCATCGTAATCTAAAACTGGACTCACAGGAGAGGTTCAAATCATAGAATGTGAGAGGGTCAGTTCTCTTGTACTTAAGTCGGCATTGTGCCTTTTGTGTTAAATTCCGATGCAATTTCTGTGTTTCATCGTCAATAAGAATTTGCAAGCTATACAGTAAACCTGAAGAGAAGCATCGGAATCTATAACTGGACTCACATGAGGGATTCAAATCATAGAAAGTGAGAGTGTCAGCCATCTTGTACTTAAGTCGGCATTGTGCTTTTTGTATTAAATTCGGATGCAATTTCTGTGTTTCATCGTCAGTAAGATGGTCCAAGGGATACAGTAAACCTGAAGTGAAGAATCGGAATCTAAAACTGAACTCACAGGAAAGATTCAAATCATAGAAAGTGAGAGTGTCAGTCCTCTTGTACTTAAGTTGGCATTGTGCCTTTTGTATTAAATTCGTATGCAATTTCTGTGTTTCATCGTCAATAAGAAGGTCCAAGGGATACAGTAAACCTGAAGTGAAGCATCGGAATCTGAAACTGGACTCACACGAGAAGATCAAATCGTAGAAAGTGAGAGTGTCAGTCCTCTTGTACTTTTGTCGGCATTGTGCCTTTTGTATTAAATTCGGATGCAATTTCTGTGTTTCATCGTCAATAAGATGGTGCACGGCACACAGTAAACCTGAAGTGAAGGATCGGAATCTAAAACTGGACTCACATTAGAGGTTCAAATCATAGAAAGAGAGAGTATCAGTCCTCTTGTTCTTAAGTCAGCATTGTGCCTTTTGTTTTAAATTGGGATTCAATTTCTGTGTTTCATCGTCAATAAGAAGGTCCAAGGGATACAGTAATCCTGAAGTGAAGCATCGGAATCTAAATCTGGACTCACTGGAGTGGTTGGAATCATAGAAAGTGAGACTGTCAGTCCTCTTGTACTTTTGTCGGCATTGTGCCTTTTGTATTAATTTCGGATGCAAACGCTGTGTTTCATCGTCAATAAGAATTTCCAACTGATACAGTAAACCTGAAGTGAAGGTACCGGAATCTAACACTGGAATGACAGGAGAGGTTAAATCATAGAAAGTGAGAGTGTCAGTCCGCTTGTACTTAAGTCGGCATTGTGCCTTTTGTATTAAATTCGGATGCAAACTCTGTGTTTCATCATCAATAAGAAGTTCCAAGGGATACAGTAAACCTGAAGTGAAGCATCGGAATCTAAAACTGGACTCACAGGAGAGGTTCAAACCATAGAAAGTGAGAGTGTCAGTCCGCTTGTACTTAAGTCGGCATTTTGCATTTTGTATTAAATTCCGGTGCAATTTCTGTGTTTCATCGTCAATAAGAAGGTGCAAGGTATACAGTAAACCTGAAGTGAAACATCGGAATCTAAAACTGGACTGACAGGAGAGGTTCAAATCATAGGAAGTGAGAGTGTCAGTCCGCATGTACTTAAGTCGGCATTGTGCCTTTTGTATTAAATTCGGATGCAAACTCTGTGTTTCATCGTCAATAAGAAGTTGTAAGGGATACAGTAAACCTGAAGTGAAGCATCGGAATCTAAAACTGGACTCACATTAGAGGTTCAAATCATAGAAAGTTAGAGTGTCAGTCCTCTTGTACGTAAATCGGCATTGTGACTTTTGTATTAAATTCGGATGCAAACTCTGTGTTTCATCGTCAATACGAAGGTCCAAGGGATACAGTAAACCTGAAGTGAAGCATCGGAATCTAAAACTATACTCACAGGAGAGGTTAAAATCATAGAAAGTTAGAGTGTCGTTCCCCTTGTACTTAAGTCGGCATTGTGAATTTTGTATTAAATTCGAATGCAAACTCTGTGTTTCATCGTCAATAAGAAGGTCCAAGGGAAACAGTAAACCTGAAGTGAAGCATCGGAATCTAAAACTGGACTCACAGGATAGGTTGAATAATAGAAAGTTAGAGTGTCAGTCCTCTTGTACTTAAGTCGGCATTGTGCCTTTTGTATTAAATTCGGATGCAATTTCGGTGTTTCATCGTCAATAAGAAGTTCCAAGGGATACAGTTAACCTGAAGTGAAACATCGGAATCTAACACTGGACTGACAGGAAAGGTTCAAATCATAGAAAGTGAGAGTGTCAGTCCTCTTGTACTTAAATCGGCATTGTGCCTTTTGTATTAAATTCGGATGCAAACGCTGTGTTTCATCGTCAATAAGGAGTTCTAAGGGATACAGTAATCCTGAAGTGAAGCATCGTAATCTAAAACTGGACTCACAGGAGAGGTTCAAATCATAGAATGTGAGAGGGTCAGTTCTCTTGTACTTAAGTCGGCATTGTGCCTTTTGTGTTAAATTCCGATGCAATTTCTGTGTTTCATCGTCAATAAGAATTTGCAAGCTATACAGTAAACCTGAAGAGAAGCATCGGAATCTATAACTGGACTCACATGAGGGATTCAAATCATAGAAAGTGAGAGTGTCAGCCATCTTGTACTTAAGTCGGCATTGTGCTTTTTGTATTAAATTCGGATGCAATTTCTGTGTTTCATCGTCAGTAAGATGGTCCAAGGGATACAGTAAACCTGAAGTGAAGAATCGGAATCTAAAACTGAACTCACAGGAAAGATTCAAATCATAGAAAGTGAGAGTGTCAGTCCTCTTGTACTTAAGTTGGCATTGTGCCTTTTGTATTAAATTCGTATGCAATTTCTGTGTTTCATCATCAATAAGAATGTCCAAGGGATACAGTAAACCTGAAGTGAAGCATCGGAATCTAAAATTATACTCACAGGAGAGGTTAAAAGCATAGAAAGTTAGAGTGTCGTTCCTCTTGTACTTCAGTCGGCATTGTGAATTTTGTATTAAATTCGAATGCAAACTCTGTGTTTCATCGTCAATAAGAAGGTCCAAGGGATACAGTAAACCTGAAGTGAAGCATCGGAATCTAAAACTGGACTCACAGGATAGGTTCAATAATAGAAAGTTAGAGTGTCTTTCCTCTAGTACTCAAGTCGGCATTGTGCCTTTTGTATTAAATTCGGATGCAATTTCTGTGTTTCATCGTCAATAAGAAGTTCCAAGGGATACAGTTAACCTGAAATGAAGCATCGGAATCTAACACTGGACTGACAGGAAAGGTTCAAATCATAGAAAGTGAGAGTGTCAGTCCTCTTGTACTTAAGTCGGCATTGTGCCTTTTGTATTAAATTCGGATGCAATTTCTGTGTTTCATCGTCAAAAAGAAAGTGCAAGGTATACAGTAAACCTGAAGTGAAGCATCGGAATCTATAACTGGACTCACAGGAGAGATTCAAATCATCGAAAGTGAGAGTGTCAGTCCTCTTGTACTTAAGTCGGCATTGTGCCTTTTGTGTTAAATTCGGATGCAATTTCTCTGTTTCATCGTCAATAAGATGGTCCAAGGGATACAGTAAACCTGAAGTGAAGCATCGGAATCTAAAACTGGACTCACAGGAAAGGTTCAATCATAGAAAGTGAGAGTGACAGTCCTCTTGTACTTAAGTTGGCATTGTGCCTTTTGTATTAAATTCGTATGCAATTTCTGTGTTACATAATCAATAAGAAGGTCCAAGGGATACAGTAAACCTGAAGTGAGGATTCGGAATCTAAGACTGGACTCACAGGAGAGGTTCAAATCATAGAAAGTTTGAGTGTCAGTACTCTTGTACTTAAGTGGGCATTGTGCCTTTTGTATTAAATTCGGATGCAATTTCTGTGTTTCATCGTCAATAAGAAGGTCCAAAGGATACAGTAAACCTGAAGTGAAGCATCGGAATCTAAAACTGGACTCACAGGAGAGGTTCAATTATAGAAAGTTAGAGTGTCAGTCCTCTTGTACTTAAGTATGCATTGTGCCTTTTGAATTTAATTCCGAAGCAATTTCTGTGTCCCATCGACAATAAGAAGGTTCAAGGTATACAAAAATCCTGAAGTGAAGCATTGGAATCTAAAACTGGACTCACAGGAGAGGTTCGAATCATAGAAAGTTAGAGTGTTAGTCCTCTTGTACTTAGGTCGGCATTGTGCCTTTTGTATTAAATTCGGATGCAATTTAGGTGTTTCATCGTCAATAAGAAGGTGCAAGGTATACAGTAAACCTGAAGTGAA